>NC_139960.1:35408556-35571056 GCF_963454915.1 Gymnoscopelus microlampas | reverse complement strand
TTAACCTGAAGGACATGGAGATAATGGAGGATGTGCGTGTGTGTGGGTGTGTGTGTGTGTGTGTGTGTGTGCGCGCGCGTGCGCGCGCGCCAAACTGTTGTACTGTCGGTGTGTATTGAAGCTCTATGGAGACTGGTGTGTGTCCTACTATTATTTCCGTCTGACATTATAGGTGTGTTCGTGTGTGTGCACGTGCGCGAGAAACAATGTAACCACTTTCATCCTGGCCACCTTCCCAAAAGGTTGCAATATGTCTTGCGAAATTGTTCTCCAAAAGTAGCATATCTACAGGCTCACAGCGCTTCGTGACGTGACATGCTCTGAGCTTGCAATTAGTTGTATGACAAAGTATAATGGAAAAGTGGTTTTAAACTAAAACGGTGTACAAGTTCATCGTTTAACATGCAGTACTCAGCAGATTGATGACTTGTCGGAAGGACGTTTCCCATCCGGCCGCTGTACCAGCCATTCTACCCCTGAGCCACTGCCGCCCCGGCACTGTTGGCACTACACTCTTAACCCATGCAAAATGTCTTCTAAATCCTAAACGGTTTTCTGAAAAACGTATGTTTGTATATCAGTGGTTTTCAAACCTTTTCATGTCAAGGACCCCCAAAATTATATGAATTTGGCCGCGGACTCCCATCAAAAAATATTTTGTTCCAGGGACCCCCAGAAGCAAAGTTTTGAGTTATTTTTTGCTTCAGAAAAATATATATATTCAAATATTTGCACTCATTTTCAGGATTTTTCATAGAGCGGCACTCGGTGCCGCGCTATGAGCTTGTAGATCTGCTATTTTTGAATAGCCAAAGTAAAATTATGCTTTTTAGCTCAAATGAAAACGTGACACAGATGCGTTCCAGGTCTTAATGGGCCAAAGCGTGTGTAATGAGACTCGACTTCTGCTTGGCCATATAATACCTCTGGGTCTTCAGGCCAATACTCTTTGTGAAGAACTTTCAGTTCTTCAATCAACTTGTCGTATCCTGCTCTATCCGGATTTCTGGCTGATTCACGTCCTCCAGGTGACAACATAAGACTTCCCATGTTTCTGGGGGAAAACACGGAGGAAAAAGTCCCTCTGAGAGCTTCCTGTCGCTTGTAAGCACGTAATGCTTTGAACACGTTTTCTTCAATAGCCGCCTGACAAGATCATGGGAGGACAAACGCTTGGCCAGTCCTGTAGAACTCGGACGGGATACACTGTCTCTTTTGTCACTCTCCACTGCAGAGGTAAAAGTGCTGATATAAAAGCAGGATAGGCTTTCCACACTGCATCAATATGCAGTTCGAAAGCTGGAGGGCACCCACCGTGTATCTAGAATATGGCCAATTTTACACAGCTGGATATCAAGAGCGTCTGCACATTCTTTCAACTCTGTACCGTTTTTTCCTGATGTGCTGTAGAACGTGTAGAGGCTGTCAAGCAATGATTTCAAATGATTGATCGCTCCCATCTCTTTAACTACATCATTGACAGCGAGCTCTAGTCTGTGTGCGCAGCAATGCCATCCTATGATGTTGGGAAATATTTCCTTCAGTCGTGCCACAACCCCCATTTTGCGCCCCAAAACATGACATGTTTGGTGCATGTGATGGTGCATGTTATGTTATAACATGCACCATCACATGTCACACCAACAAGGCACTTGGCGAGGAATTCCTCATTGAAATGTACCTTTTCTAATGCAGTCATCTAACATCAGGCAGATTTTTGGTGCACACTGTTATGATGGCAAATGGATTTTTCTAAATCCTTTAAAGACGGGGTGCCGTGATTTTCAGTGATCCCCCCCCCCCCCCCCCCCGACAAAAAAACATAATCAACAGGTATTATGGTTATACTAGGAAGAAGATTTTTTTTCAAAAAAGTGTACAGAAATTGTTAAAATTATGTTTTTATGTGGACACGCCTCCATTAAGTATACCTGGTTCTCACCTTAGCACCTCCTCCACCACCTTAGCACCACCCACCTGTCCTAGTCCCTCCTCCTCCTCATGCCCACACCTGTTGTGTTATGATAATGAGGGGGAGGGTATGTTTTTACTGTGTCACTAAAGCGCTGTTTCTCTATTGGCACGTTTGACCCTCAAGGTTTCAGCCTCCAGGTAGAAACTCAAAATAGTCAGAGAAGACATAAAACACCATAAAAACACCACCAGGGGGCTTAATGAAGTTCTATCAACCTCATAGACACATGAAAAACAGAAAAAGTGCAAAAGGCACCACCTCTTTAACATGAGATTGGACAGGGCTGGGTTTGTTGTGATCACGTTATTTCCGGGTCTGCTCTTCTCCGAAAGCCATAGGATCCCTCATAGGCTGGCTAAGAGCATCTACCATGAACATTGAAAAACACCAGCGTATACGTCATAATACGTCCATGGCGGTGTGTGCGTTTGGATTGACATGCGTCAAAATACGTCAATGGCAGTCGATGAGTTAATACCAAAGACCGCCCCTTGTTTGTCTTGAGTAGTTGATGTGTGAACCTGGGACTGGGTGAGTCCCTTAATCCCTATGAAACGGCTTTGCCAAGGCCCTTGCCCGTATACTGGCAACGGCCCAGCCCCATTCTATCCACTTTTCGCTTCACAATTCCCCAGGCTTATCGTTCTGAGAAAGCAACCCTGGGATGGATCCCAGGCTAGCACAGCCAGCTCCTAAATACCCCTGAGGGACTGGCCAGGTGCTCCCAGTCGCACTGATTAACTCCACCAACCAGGGTCCTGCAGGACAACACCGACAAACAACGGGACACGCGCACGCACTCACACACACACACACACACACACACACACACACACACACACACACACACACACACACACACACACACACACACACACACACAGACAGGGGCAGGAGGGCCATCACACTACTCTGGCAGACTTTACGTTTTCGTGGCAGCTATAGCATGAATAGCATTTCATGATATGCAGTCAACCGCTGCACTTTTCATCCCCCCATATCTTTGGAAGGAGTGGCGCATACACCTACATTTTGGTGTTTGTACAAAGTGTTCTGCACTGCAAGTTTCTCAAGTTTAAACATGCTGTCGATCTTATCCCGCACGAGTTTTCTAGGAGTGCTGCATTAAAACCGGCCCCCCTCCTCTGATTTTTTGATTAGTCGGCTCTGTTGAGGTGCTGCGCAATCAAACGCATCGCTGACCCACCCAGCGTGAAATGTCCTGAGAGACAGATAGAGGGAGGAAGGAGGGGGACATGGAGAGACGGCGTGTGGATCGATGGGGGCCGCGGTGCCCGTAGGGGCCAGACAGGTCATCCATGAAATGGCTGCTCTCCCCGGGGGGTCTGCATGCAGCAGCCATCGGACACGGCTCTCCCTCGTCCCCGGTCTGGCTGCCGGGTTCTGCTGCGGTCTGCTGAAGCCAAAGCACACATGAGTGTGTGTGTGTGTGTGTGCAGTGGTGTAAAGAAACAAAGTACATTTACTCAAGTACTGTACTTAAGTACAATTTTGAGGTATTTTTTAATATTTTCAATGTTCAGTACTTTTACTTCTACTCCACTACATCTCAGAGGCTAATATTGTTCTTTTACTGCACTGCAATTATCTGACAATTTTATTTACTAGTTACTTTGCAGATATAAATTATTATAAACCATATATTAACCACCTCAGCCATATTTTATACCTAGGCTATTCGAAAATAGCCGAAGCTATTGTGTGTGTGTGTGTGTGTGTGTGTGTGTGTGTGTGTGTGTGTGTGTGTGTGTGTGTGTGTGTGTGTGTGTGTGTGTGTGTGTGTGTGTGTGTGTGTGTGCGCGCGTTCGCGTGCGTGAAGAAACCTTGTATCTCCATATTTCAGATTTTTTTTAAATGAATTAATGCCCTTTTTTATACTTCCCTCACACCTACGTTACACCGCCGATCCGACCAATATGTCTGAGTCATAGTGTCGGGTACCCACTGTACCCGTCTGTGTCCCTTTTGTGCCCATATGGAGATCTCTGTATCCGTCACTCTACCTGTGTCCCTTATATGCCCATATACGGAGATCTCTGATGTCATTAATACATGCCCATGCCCTGTATATTGGCATGCCTATATATGGCCATATTGGTTGGATCAGTGGTTCTGTATGTGTATAGTGGTCGTGTCTCTGGACAACCGGATCTCCATATATGCCTATACTATGGGCATATCGGGTTTGTTTATGATTATATCTGAGTCATAGTGACATGCCTGTATATGGGCGTATCGGGTTTGTTTATGGTTATGCATGAGTCAGAGTGACGTGGCCAATAGGTCCGCTGGCCGGTCCTCCCATTAGTAAATTTTAATATAGGATGTTTGAAGATTTTTTGCCCTTGATGACATGCCCAAAGTAGGGACGCCAGGTTGAAATGGTTAAGTGTGTCTGTGGGTTTTATGAATATGTAACCAACGAAAAGTATTAGCACAGAGCTTGTGACTAAAATAACTACATTGGATCCATTGGAACACAGGCTCTTTTTCCTGAACTGTCCTGAACAGTAACAGTATTGTTGGACATGCACGTTTTCCACCCGACCGCGACTACATTCCAAGTCATTCCTAGACTTGTTTTCCCCATTTCCTTTTTCTCCCAATTTAGTCCTTGTGCCAATTCCCAATTTCCCAAACGCTTCTCTGTGCCGTCTGGACGGAAGCCTGTGATTATAGTCCAGGGGCCAAGCCATATTTTGGTACCACCTAAGGTGACCGTAAAGCTTTTGTATTTTTGTCTTCCTACATGTCTCTAGTTTATATTTTGGTATGATAACCCTTCCAATCTTGCAGCTTAATGGCAGTTATCACTACCTACCGGCTAATGTATCCGGTAGGAGACACAAAGTAGAATCTTTGTGTCTCCTACCGGAAATGCACCCGGGCATCAGATTATTGCGACAAAAAACAAAAATATATCCATGTATTCAAGGCTTCATGGGGTGTGCAATTGATAGAAAATAAATCATTTTTTGGGTGAACTCCTCCTTTAAGTTTCCCAGGGGGACTCTCTACCCATTCAGCTATGACCACCCTAGACCGAAGGAGGGTCAACTTATGGAAAGCAGTCTTTTTGCAAACACCAAAAATCTGAGAAGTTATCAATTGCACACCCCATGAAGCCTTAAATACATGGATGTATTTTGTTTTTTGTCGCAATAATTTGATGCCCGGTTGTATTTCCGGTAGGAGACACAAAGATTCTACTTTGTGTCTCCTACCGGATACATTAGCCGGTAGATAGTGATAACTGCCATTAAGCTACAAGATTGGAAGGGTTATCATACCAAAATATAAACTAGAGACATGTAGGAAGACAAAAATACAAAAACTTTACGGTCACCTTAGGTGGTACCAATTTGTGAAAATGTCAGTGTTGGCCCCTGGACTATTAGGACACCACAGCCCTACGGTTGGTGAATGTTTGTACCTGCTTAACAAAGCCATCCGTCTCTCCATGCACTTTCTGCACACGATGTCAAACATCAACTCACATTTTCATCTTTTCATCTCACAACCACAGCACTCCCTACACGTTCACAGCAGCTTTTGCAGCCTTGCAGGAGTAGTTTTCTTCTCTTCTTGACGCCTCAAGGCGTCCTGACTGACACACCGAAGGCGTCGTTGACGCGAACGCCACGCGAGTCCCCCAGTTCACCTCGTCTGTTTGACTTAACCCATTCAATTCGGGAACGCATCTGTGTCATTTTAAGATTTCTTTGGCTATTCAAAAAAACTTGCTCATAGTGCGGCACCGAGTGCCACACTATGAGTTGTAGATCTGCTATTTATTGAAAGAATCGTGAAAATGTCCGCAAAAGCAACTCAAATCTTTGCTTCATTAGGATTCTACAAATATCTTCTAAATCCCCCCAAAGTGATATGTATTTGGCCTCGGACCCCCATCTCAAAATATGTTGTTCCAGGGACCCCCAGAAGCAAAGATTTGAGTTAAAAATGATCACTTAAAAAAAAAATATATATATATACACACATTCAAACAAAGATTTGCACACATTTTCCCGATTTTTCCAAAAACTAGCAGATCTACAAGCTCGTATCGCGGCACTTGGTGCTGTGCTACAAACTTGTAGATCTGCAGTTTTTTTAATAGCCAAAGAAATCTAAAGTGACACGGATGCGTTCCCGTATTGAATGGGTTAAAAAAGCAGACTTGTGTTTCTGGAACGCTAACACAAGTGTAAACAAACATACACAGCCTGCACTATACTAAGATTTAAATAAAAATAAGTTACCTTTCTGCGTCGCCCCCATTTTCAAACATTTTAGTACTTTTACTATACTTTAAGTACATTTTGATACCAATACTTTTGCACTTTTACTCAAGTTAATTTTGAATTCCGGACTTTTACTTGTAACAGAGTACTTCTTAATTGCAGTATTGATACTTTTACTGAAGCAAAACATTTGAGTACTTTTTCCACCACTGTCCCTTATTTGGAAACTAATTAAGACGTGTCCTATCTTGGACTGATGAGATGAAGGGACTTTGTTCCTTTTTTTTGAGAATCAATCAATGACAGACATCTTACAAGTTCAAACAGCTCATATATACTATAATACAGATTGTTAACTACTTAAAACGGTGGTTCTCAAACTTTTTCGTGTCAAGGACCAACAAACTGATATGTATTTGGCCAGGGACCCCATGTCAAAATATTTTGTTCCAGGGACCCCCAGAAGCAAAGATATGTTGGCTTTACAAAACAATATATATATTCAAAGATTTGCACACTTTCTAGATTTTTCAATAGCCAAAGTATGAAATAATGGCTAAAGTGGTTAAAATCATTGTGACGCTATATTAACCTATTTAGCCGGGGACCCCCTGGTACCCCTCAAATTGGGGACCCCAATTTGAGAACCAATGACTCAAACCATCTAGATTTAACTCATTGAGTGCCAGATTTATTTATTTTTTTACGTTTGGCAATTCTGGCACTCAATTTTACTACCTATGAGTATGTAAAAGAACAAAAACGAATAAACAAAAAATATTTCTATATTATGTTTTCCCAGTGCCAGAGTTTTTTTTTTTTACAGAAAACAAAAAGTGCTTATGAAGCGAGATACAGCCTTAGTTAAACAGCCTTAGTTAAACAAGGAGTGGATGGAGCTGCAAATCTTCAGATGATGATATCTTGGGTTCTGATGTTTAAAAAAAAAAAAAAAAAAAAAAAAAAAAATTAACACATTTTTCAAAAACACGTCAAACACGTCATTGGCACGTTGAGCCATAGCGGTAAAAACACGTGAAACACGTTAATGGCACTCAATGAGTTGCTAATAAACTGGACCCGAATTGTCTTTGTTCTTTTTTCTGACTACACCTAATTTCTTTGCAAAAAAACATACACAAGTGGCCCACCCACGCTCTCCATGTGTCCGTGCCTTTATGGGCATCTCATTATCTCATTATTATAATTGTTTTACTGTAGCCTACCTTCATGCTTCTTTACATTTTTGACAAATACAGTATTCAATCAATAAATCAAAAACCTTGTATGTCCAAAACATACTTTATTTTTATAAATATGAAAAAACAAATAATTTAGGTAGTGAAAATAACGTGTAACATTGTAGATCTGCTATTTTCACTACTTTTGTGCAACACTCTTGATTGATAGATAGATAGATAGATAGATAGATAGATAGATAGATAGATAGATAGATCTACTGATTGATGCTTTTCTGCTGTAGTATGATCAAGTAGGGAATTAATGTACGAAAAAACACAAAAAAGTTAAAATATGGAGACAGCAACGATGCACACATGCATATTTTAAGACAGGATTTAAGGTCTGTATTTTTAACAGTAACAAAGTATTATTTTTTTTGGCTACACTGGTTTCACCTCTAGGCTTTATGCCTTCTTGTTTTAAATGTTTTCTTAGTTTTTTAGATCTTTTATAGTGGTGTGATGATTTGTTTATGCAAATGCTTATTGTAGCACTTTGAGATTTATACAAATGTAAAGTGCATCATAAATCAAATCCATTATTATTAGGCCTACATAGGCCTATGGTAATGTTGGGTCCTTGCGGGTCACTTACACTTATTTACACTAAAATAAGAGGCAGAGAAGATTGTGCACGTGAATCGACATGCCCTCTGCCGGGGTACTGTACACACATCTATGCAATGTTTGGAGGAAGTGTACCTACAGTACATGCGTTGTGCAAGGCCTGAGTGTTCGTTTAACTCTAAGTGGGTACATTTTGGTTCCATTTGTACACGCTCATAGTTCAATTAACACTGAGGATTTGACTGCGTAGTAATTAAGTCGACGCATCTCCACGGACTACAAATCAAGATTACGCTGTCGTGTGTGTGTGTGTGTGTGTGTGTGTGTGTGTGTGTGTGTGTGTGTGTGTGTGTGTGTGTGTGTGTGTGTGTGTGTGTGTGTGTGTGTGTGTGTGTGTGTGTGTGTGTGTGTGTGTGTGTGTGTGTGTGTGTGTGGTACTGGTTACATAAGACACTGTTTGTCATGCAGAGAGTGCAACGTGCAGACATGAGCTTCCATGCGAGCTCACAGCTATGAATATTAAAGATAATTAAGAAAGATGTATGTATCCTCAGATTCATTAAAAAACATCAAAAAGCTTTCTGTTCAACTCTGAGAGAGAGAGAGAGAGAGAGAGAGAGAGAGAGAGAGAGAGAGAGAGAGAGAGAGAGAGAGAGAGAGAGAGAGAGAGAGAGAGAGAGAGAGAGAGAGAGAGAGAGAGAGAGAGAGAGAGAGAGATTTACATACAGTAAACATCAATGTGCTTCTGGATGTACATCATTGTGCATACCATGTCTGACTGCATGCATTATGCACTCTGTGTGCGTGCATACGTGCGCGTGTACTGTATGTCCTTGTCTGTATACGGTTATAAATACAAAGCTGTACATCAGAGGCAGAATGCAGGGCCTTAAATCATAAAAGCCTCAAGATGTGCACAGATACTGGGATTAATAATAATGTGTGGCAAAAAGCTAAACTTGATTCCATGCAGTGCCAAGCCTTTTAATGGCTATTACAAAACGCACTAAACTATCTAGCATCGTTAAATAATAAGTCTCGGAATCATCATTTGATGGCAATTCGGCTAAAATCCCGTAAATCGATGCCGATTATTCTTATTTGGATAAAAGATAGCGGTGTTCTAGGTCCTGTCTTTCAGTCCAAGCAAATGACATGTTCGGTGATTTCACAGAATCGTTTAAGAACGGTGGCACAACTATGGATGTTTACAACATCAAACAGCATAGGAGATCAGAGCCGGGATTAGTGGAAGATAAGAAAAAAAGTTAATGAATTTATGATGAGAAGTTTCTTGAGCAATTTGCAGTCCATATTAGCCCTAAGTGACTTCCAAGACCCCATGCCTCGACAGACATTGTGTACTTCACTTTCGTCTGGCCCTCTCTTCCTTTCTGGCTACCTGTATTCCAGTGGTGTAGAGTAACTAAGTACATGTACTCAAGCACTGTACAATTTTTAGGTACTTTAACTTTACTGGTGTATTTACAATTTTCTATACTTTATACTTCTTCTCCACTACATCTCAGAGACAAATATACATTAACCACTTCAGCCCTATTTAAACTTTGGCTATTTGAAAATAGCTAAAGCCATCACATCGCGACACGATGTGACGCGTTGCCCACATTTCTGTGTTGTCACTGCAGTTGTTTCCTAAAAGAAAATGTTCTTTGAATTTTGTACTCAATACTCAAGTATGGCTTTTAAAGCAAGTAGTCCAGTACTTTAACGCGAGTACGAATTTGACTGAGCAACTTTCACTTGTTTTGAGTAATATTAGACTCGTCCACCACTGGTTACCCGCCAACAGCCAGCCCTATACGAGAAGCCAGCCAGAACACAATCTTTCTCCCTCTGTCTCCAGGTCACGAGTTCTGCAGCTGGCAGTGTGATGAATGGCTGCAATAGTGATGACCGAGCTAATCCAAAAACCAAGCTACTTGAATTGAATGAAGGACAACCCCACCCCCTCCCCGCACACACACACACACACACACACACACACACACACACACACACACACACACACACACACACACACACACACACACACACACACACACACACACACACACACACACACACACACACACAAGGGAGTTTGCATCGACCCTTAACTTCCGGCAAAGCTCAAAAGCAACGCAACACAACGCATTATTTGAGGGGGAAAATCAATCTTTTGCCGTTGCCAAAAAGGTAAAAGTTGAGCCTTTCCCCATGCACCAGCCTCTACTAGTTCTTGTATCATCCAATTATACGTGCCATACCGGTGTCAAATTATACCCCCTGCGGGTGGAAGTGGAAACTCGATGATTGGTGCTTCCCCTCGGGGATTTGAACATGCCTGCGGCTCCTCTACAGACCGGAGGCACACTTTAACAGACTGAAGGCCCCATTAGGTGTTGAAATGGACGGGGGGAAAAAAGAGAGGAACTGTAAGCCTTCTTCGCATGGATGTCAGATGGGTCATGGCGGGAGGGCCGTGGTGATCTGATTCTGTTACCAGTGGGTATTGTGACACATTATATACCATATTCTATTATTTGAACGACTATACCTCTCGGGGGGGGGGGGGGGGTCGCACGGTTCAAATTGTTACGTTCGAAAGACATCACAAAAAAAGTCGACTCAGCAGAGAGGGGGATGGGGAGTAGTCCAATATGGAAAACGACAGACATGTCAAATTATTTCCTTTCTGCTTTCCCGTGCAGAAACTGGATGAGTCCCGTGTCCCTATTCAGAAGGGTCCATGCCCTCCCCCTCCGAACCCCCCGCCGAAAGCCAATCAGCTCTCGGCGCGAGCGTTCCGTTCCTTTAGAAAAAAAGGCGAGACAGCCTTTCGCCTCGCGCGCCTCCATCAGGGCGCTCAGCCTCCCCGCCACTCCTTTTTGCGGTAACCACACAATTACAATATTTATGAGAGATCCCGCTGATGGAAAGACTTAAACACCCCCCCACACACACACACACATCCCACAACCCCATCATCTCTCGCTGTCTCCTCCGTGGTTCTAACTCTCCTTCCTTCGAGTTGATTTTTTTTTAATGAAAAGCACAGCGGTGAATCGTTTTGGGGGGATCATAATTTCATGCACATCACAATGACATGCATAACCTGTGAGCTGATGATTCTAAAGACCCTGCATGGCAGACCCCCATCAAACCCTCACCCCCCACCTGCCAACCAGGATAAATACATTTACAAAACGCAGGAGAACAGAGGGCAAAGATCTATCACCCCCCCACCCTCTCTCTGCACACTTTAGCCCGAGACGTCGGGAGGCCTTAGCGATAAATCATCTAAATTGATAGAAAAAAATGAGATGTTCATTGCAATGACCTCGGACAAGACTGTCGGAAGAGAGAGAGAGGCAGTAATGACTGTGGGATAATTTAGACAAACAGCGGGCAGAAGGCAACATTAAATGTTCCTATCAGGACGAATATGTCCCTAATACGTACCTCTATACTGGGGTAAGGTTATTGATAGCGAGTGCAATACGGGGGAGAGAGAAAAAATAAAATAAACATCCACCCGGGTCACCAACTATACCCCCACCCCTACAACCCCCATCCGTCTCCACACCCACCCTCTATATAAAAAAAAATTGCTACAAGGAGTTGGATGCCTCTGTACATGAGCGAAATCTAAATGATTTGAACTTGAGGTGTGTGTCCCATGGCGAGAGATGACTTATTCATGTGTGTGTGTGTGTGTGTGTGTGTGTGTGTGTGTGTGTGTGTGTGTGTGTGTGTGTGTGTGTGTGTGTGTGTGTGTGTGTGTGTGTGTGTGTGTGTGTGTGTGTGTGTGTGTGTGTTCGCGCGCCAGTGGAAGAGGATCATCTACCCATGGGGGGATAAACCTCCTCCTGCCAAGGGCATCTCAGAGTTATGTTAAAACCTGAAGCAGAGTGTACGAGGTTTCTGCTCCCTGGACGAACAGCTGAGAGCCTGGACGAACAGCTGAGAGGGGAGTGTGGGGGTTCATAGGCCACTAATGCCCTTCGTTTTGCGAATAGAGCTCCTAGATCTGGAAGTGTTCACCTACTGAATACATTGGCTATTTGAACATGGCCGATCTTACAGCTTGCACATCTGCTATTTTCAAAACGTAACTTGAAAATGTTTGAAAAACAAGTCCAGTCGCTATTTTATACCTAGGCCATTTGAAAATAGCTGATCTACAAGCTCACAACGCATCGCGATGCGACGCGTTGTGAGCTTGTACATCTGCTATTTTCAAACATTTTAGTACTTTTACTTTTGGTACTTTAAGTACATTTTGAATCCAATACTTTTGTACTTTTACTCAAGTAAATGTTGCGTGTGTGTGTGTGTGTGTGTGTGTGTGTGTGTGTGTGTGTGTGTGTGTGTGTGTGTGTGTGTGTGTGTGTGTGTGTGTGTGTGTGTGTGTGTGTGTGTGTGTGTGTGTGTGTGCACCCGCGTACGTGCGCACAAGTGTGCAGCTGCTTTTGTGTTGGCTAAGTCGATATCTGTTTCTCTGTCTCTTTGCGTGTTCGATTGTGCAAGACTCTGCCTAAGTACATGTGCTTGTGACAGTGCCCACATTGAAGAGTGTGTGTGCGCGTGTGTGTGTGTGTGTGTGTGTGTGTGTGTGTGTGTGTGCGCGTGTGTGTGTGTGTGTGTGTGTGTGTGTGTACGTGTGTCTGTGTGTGAATGTCTGTTTCCCCATGTTTCCGCCTGTTCGAGTGTGCAAGAGTGCGTCTCTGCCTAAGTGCACATGTGGATGTATCTGCCCACATTAGCATAATTATGTTTGTGTGTTTGTTTGGAGTAACACAAGCGTGTGTGTGTGTGTGTGTGTGTGTGTGTGTGTGTGTGTGTGTGTGTGTGTGTGTGTGTGTGTGTGTGTGTGTGTGTGTGTGTGTGTGTGTGTGTGTGTGTGTGTGTGCGTGCGTGCTTGTGTGTGCGTCTGATTGAAATAAAACTCCAATCAGTTCGATGGGGAGGTACTTTCCGAGACTAATTGCAGAGAGAGAGAGAGAGAGAGAGAGAGAGAGAGAGAGAGAGGAAAGAGGGGGGACAAACGGGGAGGAGGAGGAGAAGAAAGAGGCAGTGCGGTTGACATGAAGCAAGCAGTGTTCTGTCTCACTCTGTTCCCTTGGTGATATGTGAGTCACCTTATACAGTAGACCGGTAGAATATGCTGCCGTCTCTGTGATGATTAGTCTCACATTGACACAGACAATGTAACCGTGTCTTGTTGTACACAGTTAGAACACGCCGCTCGCTGTCCCCAATTAATGCACTTAATAAGCCTGTTAAAATCGGGAAAGCGTCTGTGTCATTTTAGATTTTTGGTATATAGCAACATTTTTATTCAGAAACCTTTTAGGATTTAGAACAGTAATAGCAGATGTACAAGCGAGCTTGTACATCTGCTATTTTTGAATAGTTTAGAAAAGTCTTGAAAGTGTTTGAATTTTCTTTTTTATAATTTAGAATTATATCGCAAATCTTCTCTTCTGGGGTCCCTGGCACAAAACAAATTCATATGGGGGGTCCGTGGCCAAATACATATCACTTGGGGGGGTACATGGCAAACAAAATTGAGGACCGCTGAATTAGAAGGCATTTGTATAGAATCGGCCTCAGGTCTTAATGCAGGGGTATTCAACTAGATTAGGCAGGGGGCCACAATTGTAAAATGACTTGAAGTCAGGGGCCACAAGACCATGTTTGTGGTTAACCGTTTGTTGTGTTTGCTATAGCAAGGATTCACAAACTTTTCAGGCTGTGAACCCCCAAAAATAATCATATTTGAACTGGGGACCCCCCACACTGACAAGCACTTGGAATTGTAGAAGTTGAGTTGATTGATTTAGTTTGACTCGGTTCCACAGATAAATATATTGTGAAAATAGCCGATCTACAAGCTCACAACACCTCGCAGTGCAAGGCATTGTGAGCTTGTAGTTGCCTCTTTCTTACATAACATTTGACAATTTGGCCAATTTGGTATTAAAAAGGTCTGTAAAGTGTAACTTTAGAAATGTGCAGATATCTACATACACTTATACTGTATGTTGGTTTGTGTACTGCTGAGTGCGAAAACAATTTTTAAGCTTATCATCTGAGGACCCCCCTTGGGGTCCCGACCCCCAGTTTGGGAACCACTGCTATATAGGACACAACAGTGGACATATTATGTCCATTACGGTAACTTATTTGGGCCGGCTTCATACTGCATTCATGCATTTTGATGTTTGAAAGGATCTTTTTTTTTTTTTTCTTATCTGTTTATTTTTTATTTTTAAAGGCATTTCTGTGCCAGTCCTTCATAGTGCACAGGCTTTGATTGGGATATTGAGAAAATAGGAAGTAGATATGTCAGTGTGTCCCTGACATGGAAGCGTCTTTGTGAGAAGAAAAGTGGAAGCAGGCTGGCAAGGTGAAGGTTATTTTTTGAATGTCTTTGAGCATCCGACTGATAAGGGCACAAGCTCTAATAATGATCTAATGACCAGTTCAGATTCAGACCATCATTCAGCTCAGGACGCTATTGAGGATGAATGAATCATACTGTAATGACATATCAAGCTGAACTACTTGAAAGCTACATTATTCTGAAATAATGAGAAGTAAACAACATTTCTGGCTGTTTTGTTTCTTTGTACCATGAAAAGGTACATATGACGTGAGCTGCTTGACACATTTTGATCCAAGTGATTTTCTTATGGGTGATTTTTTAGTTTATACTGGAGTAAAATATCTTTCAAGTAAGATATCTGTACCTTTACTATGGTTTTTATACACCGCTATTTATTTCTCCATGTTTAACGTGTAAGGCAGAATTGGGCAGAAATCATGAAGCAGTTGCTGCAATTTGTATAATAATAATAATAATAATAATACTAATTTGTTATTGGATTTATTATTACACTGGAATATGGAATTCCAGTGGAATGCCAGTTGAATATCACTGTCTTAATGGGTTAAACTCTATAGCAGTGATTCTCAACAGCCATGGGCCGCGAGGGTATTGCAACATGGCATTTCATATACATGTATGTATATATGTATAATACTGTGCTAGTAATTCTCAGATGACTTGCGTGTCATACGTATTGGGTTTTTTAAATGTTTGTGGTTTCGATTGTGTCTGTTTATGATGCTATTTAGATGGTTTGTTGTTTTATGTTGTACTCCAAGTGGCTGAGGGGGAACAGTGTGTCACATTCTTAAGTAAGTACATAGGGAAACTGACAAATAAATTCTGATAGTACACCTAAATCCCAATTGGTTTCTGGTACTTGTTCCTATAATCCCTAGTGCATTACTATATACTGTACCCGTTTACAGTGGTGTAACAAAGTAACACGGTACATTTACCCAAGTATTGTACTTAAGTACATTTTTTAGGTATTTGTACTTTACTTGAGTATTTCCAATATCAGCCCTTAAGCCATCATAAAATGATGTTAAAAAACGTTTTAAAACCCAGATCAGAATACAAGGCAGAATACAAAGATTTTTTTTTCTTATTTAGCAGCCCTATAGCCTGGGGGAGGAAACTGTTCCTCAGTCTGCTTGTGCTGGCTTTGAGGCTCCCATACCTCTTCCCTGATGGCAACAGTAAGCAGACTGTTATTGGGAGGTGTGTGGGGTCTTTGATGACCCTCAGCTTGTTATGGGTGCGTGTGTAGGGTCTTTGATGACCCTCAGCTTGTTATGGGTGCGTGTCTAGGGTCTTTGATAAGCTCTCTAGACAGATTCACAGCTCCGCAGCTGAATCTGTCGGTAGCCTCTTTCAAAAGGTGTGAAGGTTGGCCTACAAGTGGCCCTCAGGTTGTTATGGGGGTGTGTGGGGTCTTTGAGGACCCTCAGGTTGTTATGGGGGTGTGTGGGGTCTTTGAAGACACCCTCAGGTTGTTATGGGGGTGTGTGTGGGGTCTTTGAGGACCCTCAGGTTGTTATGGAGTTGTGTCTGGGTCTTCGAGGACCCTCAAGGATTTCCTGAAATAGCGCTCGGTGTACACAGCTCCTCCAGACTGGGCAGTTGACATCCAGTAATTTGTTGGGCTGTGCGTAACGCATTCGTTGGGCTGTGCGTATCGCATTACACCACCAGTGGTGTAATGCGATGCGACATGTACTTAAGTACTGTACTTTTCTTTTTTTTTTTTACTTTCTTCAGTATTTACAATTTTCAATACTTTTACTTCTACTCCACTACATCTCAGAGGCAAATATTGTACTTTTACTCCACCACAATTATATGAAAACTTTAGTTACTAGTTACTTTGTAGATTTTGATTATTATTACAAAACACACTAACCACTTCAGCCCTATATATATTTCTGCCGTTTGAAAATAGCAGATCTACAAGCTCACAATACAATTTTACATTACATTACAGTCATTTAGCAGACGCTTTTATCCAAAGCGACTTACAATAAGTGTATTCAACATAGGTAGGGAACGAAAACTACTAATCACCAGAAGTTTTAAGTACATTTCCTGCAAAAACAAGCAACCAAGAGTATACCTAGCGCTAAGGTAAAAGTGCAATATATCAGCTACCTACTTTCTTAAACAGATGAGACAAAAATGGCAAAATCAAATGAGCACGAGCTAAAACAAATAAGTGTATCGACTAAACAAGATCCAATAAAACAATACAAAAATAAAACAAGAGTTTGTACAACTAGTTAACAACAAGTAGGCCAGGCAAAGAGGAAGGATAGTGTTTCCTGAAGAGGTGGGTTTTCAGCCTGTGGCGAAAGATGGGCAGTGACTCTGCTGTCCTGACATCAGTGGGAAGTTCATTCCACCACTGTGGGGCCAGAACAGAAAAAAGTCGTGACCGTGTCGATCGACCAGAAGGACCGTTGAGTGGCGAGGGAGTCAGTCGCCCCGAGGTGGCAGACCGGAGTGGTCGGGCAGGGGTGTGGGCATTGACCAAAACCCGGAGGTAGGAAGGAGCTGTTCCTTTCACTGCTCTATAGGCTAGCACCAGGGTTTTAAACTGAATGCGAGCTGCTACGGGGAGCCAGTGCAGAGAACGGAGAAGGATAGTTGTGTGGGAGAACTTGGGGCGGTTGAACACCAGACGAGCCGCAGCTTTCTGAACAAGCTCCAGAGGTCTGATGGCTGATGCCGGAGCACCAGCAAGGAGGGAGTTGCAGTAGTCCAGGCGGGAGATGACAAGAGCCTGGATGAGCACAATGCAACGCGTTGTGAGCTTTGTAGATTTTGCATACATTTTGAACTTGTGAAATGGGACATTCTGCACCATGAGTACTTTAACTTTTGGTAATTAAAGTATATTTTCATTTTTACATATTTGTACTTTTACTCAAGTACATTTTGAATACGGGACTTCTACTTGTAACAGAGTATATCTACATTATGCAGTATTGATACTTTTACTTAATTAAAACATGCAAGTACTTTTTCCACCGCTGTCTGAGTCCATATAACCCCACAGTACTTCAGAAACTGGAGTGGGCAAGCATACTGTAGTAGGCCTACACAGAATGTGCGTGTGTGTGAGCGTGCGTGAGTTCCGCACACGTGTATAGGGCTGTCACGATCATGACATCGTACTTGATGACTAATTGTCCCACAAATAATTACGATTATTACACGGCTTGGTTGAATGCTCGATTCTGATTGGTCAGTCATCGGTCATTATTTCTGGATAATGACCGATGAGCTCTATAACGGACCGCTGTGTAATCAGAGACTCAGAGCACCTGCTGTGCCAAGCTGCGCTGCTTGGTTTTATGCTTTATCCAACATGACAAACAACCAATGTCATTTACAACTAAACGTTGCTCTCAAGAATGTTTTTGAAAACATTTGAAGTGAGAAATAGACGATGCAATGACCGAAAAGTGATTCTATTTGATCCACTGCACTTCCGTGTTTATCGTGGCACAACAACGGGGGAATACCGAAACGCTCGCGCCAAAACACAGTCGCCCCGGGGGAAATCCGGCGGTATCACTTTTGGGTAAATGTATTTATGGATTTATTAAGTAGCCGTGTAATATGCGGGATAATCAGGGTGGTTATGCACCTCGGCTCCGGCTCGGTGCATAATCACCCTGTCGGGCTTCAAATTTCAATAATGACCACCTCCCCATGCATTATCGCTTGCTTAACGATTTGATTGAAAAAAGTTTCTGCTTTGTGAACAAACATTGCACGGGGCAGATGTGACTTAACAACCTAAATAATGCATAGAAATGACCAACAATGACCACACAATAGGCCATATTCAATAATGTCAATCAAATGTAAGGAAGTAGCAGATCTACGAACTCACACGAGTCACAGTGCGTTGTGAGCTTGTAGATCTTCTAGGCCACAATAATTGTGATTATCTCACATAATTCTGATTAGGCAATTATTATGTAATAATTGTGACACGTGTGCGTGTGTGTGTTGCGATGTGCAAAGAGAGTGAGAAGAAGTGAGAAAACAGATTTATTAGATCTCGCCATAAGACGGCTTCAGACTGTAAATAGCGTGAGATTTGCTTCTCGACGGCTCAGTTTCTATTTGGATTCACCAATGAGTTTATGAAAATTACATCTGCGGATAAAGAATTGGATGTTATGAGCACCACAGCTGCAGCCCATCCATTGAACACGTTTAGAGGAATATGACAGATCAAATCAAAGTAACTTCTCTGAGGGAAGATGATCCCTTATACGCGTCAAAGAAGTAGACAGGTGGCTTTACTGACAATTTCAATACTTAAAGGTAGGGTAAGTGATATTTTCTTGTTAAGATAAGTGTTAAATAGCTCTATATTCTGATAGTAATCAGTAACAGGAGCATGTCTCTCTACCTCTTTGTTAAACAGAAAATACATTTTCAGGCCGGGATACCAATTTCATCCAATCAGAAGAGAGAACTAACACAGGTTAAACATGTTACAATTGGAAGTGATGACACAAATAAATGAGCTGACAAAATTGGAACTGGGACACAATAATTGAAGCTGATATGCGGGTACTCTCTCCTGATTGGCTGAAATTGGCATCCCACATGAACATGTATTTTCTGTTTATCAAAGAGCTGGAGAGATGGGGAGACCCCTGTTTCTGAACAAACACTACAACAATGATTACTAGCAGAATATAGTGCTTTAACCTTTAAAACTTTTCGTTTTAACAAAAAAACATCACTTACCCTACCTTTAATGATGTCTCTCCTCTCCTCTCCTCACATTCAAACCTAAATTAGTCCTAATGACAAAGATGCCCCCCCTCTGCGTTCGTTCATCTCCTTTGAATTAAACTCTTTGCACCCCAATTACAGCCTCGCATTAACGGCTTCAAACGGCGGCCAAATCGCAAACATTAAAAACTTTATCCAATGTATTATCTACATCCAAACTGATCTTTTTAAATGGATCATTTAGAACATGCCCTTACTGTTTAATCCACAATAAACGGCAAGCAGAACTACATTAATCCTAGTCATCAAATAGACTTTTAAAATGTGTGTGTGTGTGTGTGTGTGTGTGTGTGTGTGTGTGTGTGTGTGTGTGTGTGTGTGTGTGTGTGTGTGTGTGTGTGTGTGTGTGTGTGTGTGTGTGTGTGTGTGTGTGTGTGTGTGTGTGTGTGTGTGTGCGCGTGCGTGCGTGCGTGCGTGCGTGCGTGCGTGTGTGTGTTACAGAGCTGAGTGTCGCGTTTCATGGTTGGAATTGCAAATCAATCCATGATGAAGCAAAACCTCTCTCTCATATTTAACACACAACATTATCTAAATGGCTGTTTGATTTTCAGATGCCCGGGCATATCTAAGTGAAATCAAGTAATCTTTTTAAGACTGCCTCACTCACGCAAACATTATCCGTGTGATTGCTTGGCAGGGGGCCTATATGCGTGGACTGATAATGTGCTGCCCAATTGCAAAGGATTGAGATCTTAAGTGTCCTTTCACACACGGCCTAATCAAATTGATAAGGTGCTTCATCTTCCCAAGGGCAACCCATCACCAGTGGTGAAAGAAGTAGCTACTGACATTTTGTTTTACTTTGAGTAAAAGTATTAATACCACCATGTAGAAATACTCTGTTACAAGTGAAAGTCCGGTGTTCTTGTGTACTTGAGTAAGAGTACTTCAACTGCAAACCACCACGTCCATTCTCCCCCGGTCTCTCTCTCTCTCTCTCTCTCTCTCTCTCTCTCTCTCTCTCTCTCTCTCTCTCTCTCTCTCTCTCTCTCTCTCTCTCTCTCTCTCTCTCTCTCTCTCTCTCTCTCTCTCTCTCTCTCGGCTTGATTATTTTTTACTTGAGTAAAAGTAGCAACACCACAATGTAGAACTGCTCTGTTACAATTAAAAGTCTTGTATTCAAAGTAAGTTGAGTAATAGTGCAAATGTATTGGCATCAGAATACTGATAGCATACCACATTATGAAAAGTCCTCATTATATTATGCAGAATAATGGCCCATTTCACCACCATATCATTGGATTGTAATTAGTAATGCATTCATATCTTCATTACTTTAATGTTACAGTTGGTAAAGTTGATTGTTGAAATTATTTTTAATGACTTCATGTGCTGCTGAGTATAGCGTAACCAATAATAATACATCATATGTCTCAGTTAATGTATGTCTTGTATTAATAATCTATTATCTGCAAGTGTAAGCTGTCAATTAATTACTTATCTCCATATTAAAATATGGAGATAAGAGGTTTCTGCCCGACGACAACGATAGTTGACTCTGGGATGCAGTGGAGAGATGCAAAAAAAATACTCACAATGTGCTTAATAGTGCAACGGATTAGCAATACAATTGTGCACTTTTTGTAAGAAGCGTGAAACTTTCAGCATAGTTAGTAAATACCATAATGTTATTTTTTTCTCATCAAATCCAAAATGTCCGCCAGTCCACTAGGTCTAAATGTCAAACACATTATAATTTTGGAACTAAATACTGTAGAAAAACCTTTAAGGTGTTCTTTGCAACCAAGTTGGGGTTGCCCATTCATTTGTTGATACTTTGGAGATTGCCGGAACCTAAAAGACATACATTTAAATCAAGGTCAGGGTGAAATGTCATAGTAATACGTATATTGGGCTTGGACCTGTCACGGCCCGCTCCTCGGACCGTGGACTGTGACTTTATTATTTAGCCCTTCACCGACCTTACATGGTATTGGACCCTTTAGGCCTGTTTAGGCCACTCTTTCTGTTGTTTTGTTCCCTGTTCTCTGTGTACCTTATTTTGTAGTGTTGTCTTGGTGTTTCCTGTCTGCCCTAATTGTTGCTTCCTGTCTTGTCTCACCAGTATGTCTTTGCAATTGTAGTTCACCTGTGCCTTCTTCTGTTACAACCAATCATGTGTTTATTAGTGTATAACATGTGTATAACCAGACTAATTGTTCTCTAGATACTTTATTCCACTTTCTAGATAAACTTTTTTTATATTCGCTACTCCTCCCACAGTTTATTTTTCCCAATTTCGTGGCATATGTCATAATGACCGGCTTCATTGGGAATACCGTGCTTGTACCTTGCTAAGAGATTGGTTACATAGTTTAATTGATATTGATGTATTAGTGCATTACATTTCCCCATCCACTGGAAAAATGAAAAAACTCAAATTCAAGTATTTTTTTCTCAGAGGGGAGGTTCATAGTTTATTGCCAAATTATTGAAACAATTATTACACCATTCGGCCTGATGGTGGCGCTATAACAGCCCACTTTACGTTTTGGCCTATAACTCTTGAACCGTACGTTGTAAAATAAAAATAAAAATGTCCCTAGATTCCTTGGGTCATGACGCAACTCCCCATATAGGTCACGCCCATTTGCGTCTGGATAGATTTTTTTATATTTATTTATTAGTGCATTAAATTTCCCCATCCACTTTAATGGGAATTGCAAAAACTCCCATTCAAGTATTTTTTTCTCGGAAACCGTAAGGACTAAAGTTACAAGACTTGGAGGGGAGGTTAATAGTTTATTGTAAAATTATTTAAAAAATAATCACACCAGTCAGCCACATGGGGGCGCTATAACAGCCCACTTTACGTTTTGGCCTATAACTCTTGAACCGTAGGTCGTAAAATAAAAATCATTTTTTCTCTAGATTTCTTGGGTCATGACGCAACTCCCCATATAGGTCACGCCCATTTGCGTCACGATAGATTTTTCGCCATTTTGAATTTTCTTCAAAACACACTTTTAGCTCCTCCTCCCACCAAGCAGAATTTTGATAGTCCTTACGGTTCGTCCTTAAATGGCTTCCAAAGTTAGCAGGAGGGGCCCGTTTTACAAAAAAGGCCAAAAATCACAAACGAAACCTCCAGTCAATCCCAAATTTGAATCACATGTCAAGGGTGCTTTACTCAACGGATCCCCAAAAGCATTTCCACTTTGATCCATAGGGGGCGCCACAAATGCTCAAAATGTAACCGTTTGATGCAAAAACATTATTTCGGGATGGATCGATCCTCTCAAAATGAAACGCAAGTGATCTCATGAGAGACGTGAGAATGTAATTGGCGCAGCCTCCGACAGTATTCCTCCCAGCGTATTCCTCGAGTCCCGGCGGCCGCAGCCCACGACCGCCATCGGCGCAACCACACTTTGCAATTGCCCTGAATTCCGACGCGTCTAGTTGTCCTTTGTTCTCACCGGTGCCTAGTTAGTCCCCGTCCATTTATATGCCCCTCTGTTTCCAGTCTGTGTTGGTTCATTAATGTTGTCACTGTGTTCTGTCAGTTACCTGTTGTCTTTATATTCCCTGTTTAAGGAATAAACCCCCCTGCATCTGAATCGTTCTGTCTCCGCTTCACTGTCAGCGCTTGGGTCCTACACTTCTCTGCCCCGCACCGTGACAGGACCAAGGGCCCAGCTTTTTTTTCAAGTTTTACATTGAGTATGGGCTTAAATTAGTGCCAATAATATTTTGTACTTGTAAAAATAATTTGTATTTGTAAACACATTTTGCATTTGTAAAAAAAATATTTGTACTCGTAAAAATAATATGTACTCGTAAAAATATTTTTTGCATTCGTAAAAAAAATATTTGTACTCGTAAAAATAATATGTACTCGTAAATAAAATATTTGTCTTCGTAAATAAAATATTTGTATTTGTAAATAAAATATTTGTATTCGTAAATAATATATTTGTCTTCGTAAAACAAAGTTTTGTATTCGTAAGATAAAAATGTGTGTTGTAATTGTAGAATTACATTTACAATGAACATTGTGACCAGAAAAAAACAACAGCTTGCTCGCTCGAAGATCTGTTCTACGGATTGCAAAACTTTATTTTTGGCACTCTGCACTTCCGGGTCTGAGCCAATCACGTGAGGCCTTTTCCACTACCCAATCATAAAGCTCCATAGGTCTCCATGGCAACATGGCAAACGGGGTTGCCATATTGCAACGCCAAGAGTTTTAACTGCAACATAATTCCATTGCTCAGGAAATAAACAACGGATTACAATAATATAACATTCCCTATAATCAGTAACAGGTGATACCTATGTCTATCAAATATGGTTTTATTGAAAGGTAATCAAAGGCTAGATCGAGTTTAGAAAGCAAACAGGTCATGTCTGGGGGCCTCAGTGCGGCTGCAGAGTTTGGTTGAGTGTGAGACTAGGACCCACATGCCATATGTCAAAATGAGCGGCTTCATCGGGAATCGTGCGCGTGTATTTTGCTAAGAGATTGGTTACATAGTTTAATTGATATTAATTTATTAGTGCATTAAATTTCCCCATCCACTTTAATGGGAAAATTAAAAAACTCGATTTCAAGTATTTTTTTTTCAGAAACTGTAAGGGCTAGAGTTACAAGACTTGGGGGGGAGGTTCATAATTTAATCCGAAATTATCAAAAAAAGAAATACACCAGTCGGCCTCGTGGTGGCGCTATAAAAGCCCCCTTTACGTTTTGGCCTATAACTCTTGAACCGTAGGTCGTAAAATAAAAATATTTTTTTCCCTAGATTCCTTGGGTCATGACGCAACTCCCCATATAGGCCACGCCCATTTGCGCCAGGATAGATTTTCCGCCATTTTGAATTTTCTTCAAAACACACTTTTAGCTCCTCCTCCCACATATTTTGTCCAAATTTCACAAAAATCGGTACACATGATCTCTGGGCCCATGCGAAAAACATAGTCAAACGGAATTTTGATAATCCTTACTGTTCGTCCGTAAATGGCTTCCAAAGTTAGTGGGAGGGGCCTGTTTTACCAAAAATGGGTCCGGTCAATCCCAAATTTAAATCACATGTCGAGGGTGGTTTACTCAACGAATCCCCAAAAGCATTTCCACTTTGACTAGGGGGCCTCACAAATGCACAAAACGTAACAGTTTGATGAAAAAACATGATTTTTGGGGGGAACAATCCTTTCAAAATGTAATAAAAGCGATATCAGGAGTGACGTGACAATATGATTGGCCCGTTACATTTGTGGGAGGGGCCTATATATTTAGTGGGAGGGGCCTATTTCTTAAAATCAAAACAGCACGTATCACGAAGGCAGGATCCGATCGGCACCCGATTCGAATGGCACGTCGCGCGGCCTGCGACGGTATTCCTCCCGGCGTATCCCTCGAGTCCCGGTGGCCGAGACCCGCGACCGGCGTCGGCGCAACCACACTTTGCAATTTCCCAGAATTGCTACGCGTCTAGTTTTTATTAAAGTTGGAGACCTCGCACGGTAGTGGAATGTTCGGTCTATGAGTAGAGCAGCCCGCGTGTCAAATCGTTAGAGAGGGGAAAAAAGTCACTTAACACTCTGGACCACCCTATAGTTGCATTACCTAGTTACTTTAAGTTAGCAGAAACAAAATAGCAGTTTCATGTTTTTGGTAAAAATGTACCTTTGAGAAAATGACGTGAACAAACACGGCTGTATTTGGGTAGGTTCTTGAACGTTAAATCTTTGTGTGGTACAGCTGAGATCCAAGCCATACTACGTCTCTTGAATAGCCTACATTGTTAGCCTCACACTGTATTCAATCTTGAAGAGGAGAGCTGCGACAGCTTTCTCATAGACCAGCCACACATGTGCAGTGTGCAATGATCACTATGTAGTCGGCAAAGAAGTTAATGTTTACAAACACAAACCACCGTCACTCTCTAGTCTTAAGCGTGTCTCTATGTACAGTCTGACCCCTCAAGGGCTGTAGCATCGAAAAGGTGGGCGTGGCGAACTTTTGGTGACGCGACGTTGGTACACCCTATAGGTCAGTAGCAGTGCTGTCAAGCCTATAGACGGATTTCCGCACGACGTCATCACAGAGCAGAATGCGCAATCTGCGCATGCTCGGGGGAAACGAATTGTTGCGCCGTTCACTCTGTTGTTATGTTCGGGAGTTAGATAGCCATAATTCTGCTATTATAGGCATAATAGGCATAATGCTGCTATTATATACAAACAGATCCAACTTCCGACAAATATTTTTTATTGAGTAAACAAGGTATTACAAACGGCATAATTTAATCTACTTTCATTAAACCCGGTGAAGATCATTTCTTTTTTGAATGGACATTTGACCAGAGCTGCTGCGGGTAATGGCGCCCTCTATAGGCTTCCCCCTCCTCTGCGCGGTCATATCCTCTCATGTTTACTAACAGGAAACCTGTCTATAATGCTGGAGGAGGAGGGGGTGGGGGCTTTTTTGTAAAACAGGCCCCTCCCGCAAATTTTGGAAGCCATTTATGGAAGAACCGTATGGACTATCAAAATTCGGTTTGGAGATGTTTATCGCATGGGTCCAGAGATCATGTGTACCGATTTTTGTGGAATGTGGACAAAATATGTGGGAGGAGGAGCTAAAAGTGTGTTTTGAAGAAAATTCAAAATGGCGGAAAATCTGTCCTGGCGCAAATGGGCGTGGCCTATATGGGGAGTTGCGTCATGACCCAAGGAATCTAGGGGAAAAAAAGATTTTTATTTTACGACCTACGGTTCAAGAGTTATAGGCCAAAACGTAAAGGGGGCTTTTATAGCGCCACCATGAGGCCGACTGGTGTATTTCTTTTTTTTTGATAATTTCGGATTAAATTATGAACCTCCCCTCCAAGTCTTGTAACTCTAGCCCTTACAGTTTCTGAAAAAAAAAAATACTTGAAATCGAGTTTTTTAATTTTCCCATTAAAGTGGATGGGGAAATTTAATGCACTAATAAATTAATATCAATTAAACTATGTAACCAATCTCTTAGCAAAATATACGCGCACGATTCCCGATGAAGCCGCTCATTTTGACATATGGCATGTGGGTCCTAGTCTCACACTCAACCAAACTCTGCAGCCGCACTGAGGCTCCCAGACATGACCTGTTTGCTTTCTAAACTCGATCTAGCCTTTGATTGCCTTTCAATAAAACCATATTTGATAGACATAGGTATCACCTACATGTTACTGATTATAGGGAATGTTATATTATTGAAATCCGTTGTTTATTTCCTGAGCAATGGAATTATGTTGCAGTTAAAACTCTTGGGGTTGCAACATGGCAACCCCGTTTGCCATGTTGCCATGGAGACCTATGGAGCTTTATGATTGGGTAGTGGAAAAGGCCTCACGTGATTGGCTCAGACCCGGAAGTGCAGAGTGCCAAAAATAAAGTTTTGCAATCCGTAGAACAGATCTTCGAGCAAGCAAGCTGTTGTTTTTTTCTGGTCACAATGTTCATTGTAAATGTAATTCTACAATTACAACACACATTTTTATCTTACGAATACAAAACTTTGTTTTACGAAGACAAATATATTATTTACGAATACAAATATTTTATTTACGAATACAAATATTTTATTTACGAAGACAAATATTTTATTTACGAGTACATATTATTTTTACGAGTACAAATATTTTTTTTACGAATGCAAAAAATATTTTTACGAGTACATATTATTTTTACGAGTACAAATATTTTTTTTACAAATGCAAAATGTGTTTACAAATACAAATTATTTTTACAAGTACAAAATATTATTGGCACTAATTTAAGCCCATAATTGAGGCTAATACGGAAGAGACAGTTCATATGAATGGCCTGTAGTTTTGCTGTTTTACCCCTGCTGGTGTCAGAAATAATGTATCTTAACGCAATGGATGGGTTTTTAACAAACTTTAGACTACATTTTCTTACCTTAGTAAAAATTATCATAAATACTATATGCTTCCAGTCGCTAGTTTAAAGTCTCCTTTCAATCATCATGAAACTGTATGCGTTTTCGTAAACTATGGTCCCATTTATTTTAAAATTGACGATAACTTTATCGTCAATAAAGTTTGTAAAGGTTATGGTCTAGGAGGGGCGGGATGATTTGATTGACAAGCTACACAACCAATAGCATTCATTCCCCGCCCCCGCTCTTGACCCTACCCAGCCAATAATGGTATGGCGTCATTCTTCAGGATATGACGCGATATTGAAAGATGGCGGATTTGAAATTGCTGAACAATCGGCTTCTTTTACGGTCTGTAGAGTCTAGGGGCGTAACGCTGTCCATTATTTTTATACAGTCTATGGCTTGGACACGGACACATTTTATTCTGCAATATAGTGAAACTGTACTTCCATTTTGTGACAATAGGAATAATACAAAACAAATTAACCCATGAAGGTAGTCTATTTTAATACTATAGTGATAGTAAATGACAATAATCAAGGTTGTTCTTTATTGTCACATCTTGTGTACAGGAAAGAGAGGAAAAAACAAAACAGTATTTGTGATAATGATGATAATACATTTGAGTGCAGCTTTGGCACACTTGAATCGTCCAGTAGCCTACATCCTTTCGTGCAGTGACAGCGGATTAATCCATGGCACAATGTTGATGTTTCAGGGAGGAATGTTATTAATTGTCTGAACCCCTTCAGGAGTGTCATTGTTGGTGTCGCCTATATAAGAGACCAGTGCTTGTTACGCTGCCATGTGTTGAGTCTGAGGAAATCACTGCATTATTCTTTTTGGGCACATTTTTACCTTGACCTCGACCTAAATGCATTTCCTTGAGATCTGGTGATCTCGAAAGTCTCACCAAATGAAAAGGCATCCCCTATTTACTATAGTATGGAAATTATACTTTAAACGTTTTTCTACTGTGTTTTATAACTTAATTAGGACTAGCGGCCATTTTAGATTTGACCTCTCACGATCCTCAGAGGTCAAATCGGACTTCCCTCCATGCTTACAATTTAAAGACAGTAACATTTAACATACACTAACTATGCTGAAAGTTTCATGATTCTTACAAAAAGTGCATGATTTACTAAAAACATGGGAGCTAATCCGCCGCTGCACTATAAGTACTTTCCACCACTGCACGCTCTCTCTCTCTCTCTCTCTCTCTCTCTCTCTCTCTCTTTCTCTCTCTCTCTCCCTCCCTCCCCACTTCAGTTTCGCGCTCAATTTTCCAGTCTGTTTTCTATCATCTTAGCTGTTGTCTATTTCTGTCTGTCTGTCTGTCTGTCTGTCTGTCTGTCTGTCTGTCTGTCTGTCTGTCTGTCTGTCTGTCTGTCTGTCTGTCTGTCTGTCTGTCTCTCTCTCTCTCTCTCTCTCTCTCTCTCTCTCTCTCTCTCTCTCTCACACACACAGTGGTGCCTCTCATTTCTACTCCGAGTTATTTCTCTGTATTTCTTGTTCTGTGATAAAGCCACCTTTCCTCCGTCGGAGATCAAAGAGTCAGCTCGCATAATAGACTGAGAGAAAGAGCGAAGGCGAGGATGAAGAGGAGCGAGGGAGGGAGGGGGGGGGAGTGGGCGGTGGATTGAGCAGGATAATATAAATGAAATTCTCACACTTTCTCTGAACTCCTTTTAATACTCTTTTTATATTCAGTCTCAACCGTGACCAAGTAAACCTTATAGGCAGTTATGAGGTTTTTATTATCATAGTCATTCATAGTCTTCAATATATATGGCCAATTTGAAGAACGCTAGAGCAGTGCTTCTCAAAGTGGGGTCCTTGAGGGGGTTCCAGGGGGTCCCCAGCTAAATTATTTGAAAATCAGCAGATCTTCAGGCTACAGACAGTGGTGGAAAAAAAGTACTAAAATTAAGTACTTAAGTAAAAGTATCAATACTGCAATGTAGAAACGCTCTATTAGGGCACGGTAACATCACACTTTTTACCTATGGGACGGAATCTGCCAATGCTTTGTCAATGCAAATGCGTGGATTCATGGTCTTGCGCATCTTTCACTCAAATACGTGCATTTGCATTGACAAAGCATTGGCAGATCCCGCCCCATAGGTAAAATAAAAGGGCGGTGTGACCGTGCCCTTACAAGTAAAAGTCTGATAATCAAAATTTACTTGAGTAAAAGTACAAAGGTATTTGGCATCAAAATATACTTTAGTAAAGTAAAAGTATTCATTATGCAGAATGTCCTGTTTGACAAGTTATCATTATGCTGCTGTTCTTAAAACATGTTTTGATTGAATTCTTTATTAAGGCTAAAAGTATGACTGTTTCCATTGCGGCCCTATGTAATACAATTCATCAACATAGCATAAAACAAATTACACAATATTACTGTATACGTCATCAACAAATACAAACACTATATTGACCGCAGTCCCTCTGCAGGGCTCTATAATAAGTATGCTCCTTTTTCCCCTCTACACCACATCTCTTCAACAAAAATAGCAGATCTACAAGCTCACATTGTGTCGCTTGTATCTGCTGTTCTCGCCGAATGTTCGCCACCAGAACAGGGCCACTATATAGGGTTCATGTTGTTAAGCACTAGAGTATATTGTCTCTGTCGGGTGGAAACCTCATACAGTACATCCAAAACTGTTACTTTTCATGATTCAAATTTTAAAAAATTCAAAAGTCGTAGATCTACAAGCTCCAAACGCGTCGCTTCGCGCCGCGTTTGGAGCTTGTAGATCTACTACTTTTGCAATTGCTACTTGCTACTTTTGATACTTGTGTGTCGCTGTCAAGCAGGGCGTTAAATTACAGAAAAACGTAAAAAGTTAAAATAATGGAGATAAGAGGTTTCTGCCCGACAGCAACTATACACTTTGTTGTATGCAAAACCTGTGAAAATAGCCCATGTACTGTACAAGCATACAACACGTCACATTTTGGGAAATTCTCACAAATGTCCGATTTGTGTGTGTGAAAATGTTCATCTATATGAGGGCAAAATGCTCAAAAATTGGGCGAGGCCAGGGCGAACGAGGTTAAATGCAGTCCAGGGCGGCTGGCGGTTTGTCCAGCTTTTTGTCAATGTTCTTTCTCCTGACAGAGGTTCCGGACCCCAGGCAGGGCGGTGGCGCGATCCGATAACGGGCATTACTTTGCACATCACTCCTACTTCTGCACAAATGAATAGAAAATAAACGGCTTCGCTGAGTCACTGCTACTACGGTGTCCACTTGCTGGCAAAGCGGCAGGTGCCTGGGAATGGAAAGTGAATGGAAAGTGAAAATCTATTTGGGGTAAAATAAAGTAAGTACTATCCTGGTGTCGGGTGAAAAGAATGTGTCAGTGCCATGGTAGCGCTGATAAAACACAACAAACGTACTGGGGGAACTACCCGTAATAGTTAAATGACTATTCTACCAATATGGCTATGGTTCATTAGTATGCACAAGCAGCCTGGCCATCATTGCCGGGTTTATTACGATGACAATGCGTTACGCATTGCAAATGCAAAAGGCCGCCACACTGCAACTTCAACTTGACGAGAGAGAGAGAGAGAGAGAGAGAGAGAGAGAGAGAGAGAGAGAGAGAGAGAGAGAGAGAGAGAGAGAGAGAGAGAGAGAGAGAGAGAGAGAGAGAGAGAGAGAGAGAGAGAGAGAGAGAGAGAGAGAGAGAGAGAGAGAGAGATCAGAGTGTCTGATGAGTGCAGTCCGTCCATCACATCACACGCCATCTCCATCCATTTGTAGCTACTGTATTTCTAGTTTTGAGAGGATGTTGTCCATTACATCAAAGAAAAAAAATCTCCATCTGCAGCCATGCTTTTTAGTTTAGTTTTTAATGGACTTTGTCCATCTTCCACTTGAAGTTTTTACACTGTATGTTTCTTTCATCCTAGATGAAAGATGGTTCATAAAACGCATCAGCATCAGCTGGGTGCTCAGACATAACCAAAGTGCAAAAACATTTCATACAAACATGTAAACACTTCACCTTGCCAGTCTGCCTCCAATATTTTTTTCACAAAGATGCTTCCATTCTCTAGGCACGGATGTGCCTAGAACATACTGAAATATCTACTTCCAATTTTCTTAATGTCAAAATCAAAGCCTGTGCACTATAAAGGACTGCCACAGACATTATCTCAAACATCAAAATGCATGAATGCAGTATGAAGCAGGCCCTAATAAGTTACCATAATGATATATATAATCATATGTCCATTGTTGTGTCCTACCGGACCTATATCACACAACAAACAGTCTCAAATGGTTAACCATGAACATTTTGTTCATTTTTCAGTCTTGTGGCCCCTGACTTCAAGTCATTTTACAATTGTGGCCCCCTGCCTAATCTAGTTGAATACCCCTGGAGTAGAGGAATAGGCAAGCTTGCTATAATGAGAAGAGAAGGTGGTTGGTAATTCCATAGTAAGCTACAGTATGTGGTAAGGTGACCCAGCTACAGTAATATTGAGCTACTTTAAAGAGGTGGTGCCATGATTTTGCACATGTTCTGTTTTTCATGTGTCTATGAGGTTGATAGAACTTCATTAAGCCCCCTGCTGGTGTTTTTATTGTGTTTTATGTCTTCTCTGAATACTTTGAGTTTCTTCCTGGAGGCTGAAACCTGAGGGTCAAACGTGCCAATAGAAAAACAGCCATTTAATGACGCAGAAAAATATACCCTCCCCCTCATCGTCATAACACAACAGCTGTGGGCTTGGCTAAGAAAAAGCACATACTGTATGCAACGTAGCAACAGGAGGGAGGGGGCGTCAGGCAAAGTAAACACACATAGAGACAGAGGGAGAAAGAGAGAGAGAGAACAGAACAAAACTCACCACCATTGCAACAGATGATTGAAAGATCATTACTTCCATAATGCATGGTGTTCACGTTGGTAAAAAGGTATATGAGCGATCCAAAAACGTAATCCATTCATTCATGTCCCAAGCAGTAGCTTTCAAAATAAGACTCACTGAATAGTAGAAAGCGTGTACTGTGGTTACTCAAAACAGGTTTTAATTTGAAGTTCATACTGGTAAGTTCCTTTCTTTCTCTTACTTAAAATCAGCAAAGAAAAAATAATCCATTCTGTTCTCAATAATAAATAAATATATGCATTTGCGCAACTCGCAACGCAAAAATTATTGATAGTAAGGAACCAAATGTACCCTTACTTTGCCTACATATCTGTAACTGTACAGTGTACAAATGGAACCAAATGGATCCATTTGGTCCCATTTATTTCCAACAAAAATATAAATATATACATAACAAATATAAATGAAATATACATATACAAAATATAAATAGAACCAAATGGACCCGTAGGGTCCAACTTAAACCTACGTATATGCATTGGCTATTTGAAAATAGCAGATCTACAAAATTACAACGCGTCACAATGCGACACGCTGTGAGCTTGTAGATCTGCTATTTTCAAATGGCCAACCACTGCTCTAGAGCATTTTATAAACAACTGGGAAGGGCCATGGGCAGTCCTTTCATGAGGAGGAGGAGGGGGGACTAGGACAGGTGGGTGGTCTTGTAGGAGGAGGCGGAGGGACTGGTTCAGTGGGAGGTGCTAAGGTGAGAACCAGGTATACTTAACGAACTGGAGGCGTGTCCAAAACATAATATTAACACTTTCTGTACACTTTTTTGAAAAAAATCTTCCTCCTAGCATAACCATAATACCTGATGATCATGTTTTAGGGGGGGCGGGGAATCACTGAAAATCACAGCACCCCGTCTTTAAGACTTCTTATGGGCGACTTTTACTCTGACCAGAGTCACATTCAAGTAAAAATATCCTCACTGTCTTGCAGGTACTTCATACACCATTGTCGGTCAGCAAGTTGAGTAGAAGTGTATAGAGGCTGTGGTAGAGAGCCAAGCAAGGCCTTTACTTGGGTGAGTTGTTGTAAATTGTACTGCAACTGCATCTGTTTTCCGTCTCAAACGCTGTAATGGTGCATTTTAAAGTTTTGCTTCTTTGCCCCCATAATAGAGGCAGCCAGCCTCTGACTGGCAAAGGGCAACATTTTTCCTGCTACATCAGTTTTTTAATCATCCACTGCTCATTGCCCTAAGAGAAGAAAAAAAAGTGACTTTCCTCAGTGCACAACAGCAGACAACGGCCCATTAATTCGGCAGATATACGTTGCATTGGCAGGAAAAGGCAAAGTTCATAATATACTATACTTGCTCAGCTCGCATCGTGTTTCTCTATATTCACTGAATGTTTTGAAGGGCAGTTTTAGCATTTCATTGAATGTTTTGAAGGGCAGTTTTAGCATTTAAGGGATAAACAGGTTGAATTGGATTCCCTGCACAAAACCACATACGTATAAGCCAACCTATTATTAGCCTTACAGGCCTTTAGGCGTGTTAATGACTTGCCAATTGTTAAGCTCATAATACTAACTAATGTTTTCAATTCACTCACACAGGGAGCTCTAATTGTAATGGACTGTACTTTTCTGTTTGACCAATGAATCACACAGGACCGGGGGGTACATTAAATTACATAAGTACATTTTTAACAAATTGAATCTCATAAACTTCAGGTGAGATGGCAATCTGCCGTGAAATACTGCCCATGGCGTGGGTTTCAGTTGTATCCTTCGCTGTCCAATCTGTTTATTGGCCGTACTCGACTCGCTAAAGAAACTATATCATTTATAATGGCACAATGGAGCTTGCCAGAAAATAATAAAGTTTCAATGTTTTTTTATTAGCCTTAACTAACTAGCAAAAATATATTTCAATATGGCATCCGTAAGCGATGCACGTAGTAGACACTCTGCTGATTCACAGACAAAAATAAAACCTTAACAGTGCAGCTAATGTGCCATAATAAAGCATAAAGCCAGGCCGCTATTCGACAAAATATGAAGAGACGGGGGATATTATTTCAGGTCAGTCCGTGATCAGCGCTTTTCACCAAGCATTTCTGAAAACAGTCATATTATCCCTATAAATAATATATTTCCCTATAGATTATATAAGTGCATATGAAAAAAGTGTTGGGAGAATCAGCACAATGCCTCGTGAGACATGTTTGTGTGCTATTAAGCAATATGCAGTTATGAATATTTGAACTGTTAACCCATTCAAACTGGGAACGCATCTCTGTAATTTTTGGGCTATTAAAAAAAAGCAGATGTACAAGCTCATAGCTATGAGCTTGTAGATCTGCTATTTTTTAATAGCCCAAAAAATACAGAGATGCGTTCCCGGTTTGAACGCATCTCTGTAATTTTCGGGCTATTAGAAAATAGCAGATCTACAAGCTCATAGCTATGAGCTTGTAGATCTGCTATTTTTGAATAATCTTGATTTTTTTCAATACATGTATACATTCTTAACTCATATCTTTGCTTCTGGGGGTCCCTGAAACTAAATATTTTGAGAGGGGGTGGGGGGGGGGGGGGGTGTTCCGCAGACAAATGCATATTATTTTGGCGGTCCTTGACATGAAAGACGTTTGAGAACCACTGATATATAGCAACATACGTTTTTTTTGTTTTTACTGTTAGGATTTAGAAGACATGTAGAATCCCCAGAAGGAAAGATTTGAGTTAAACATGTTCGCTTTGAATAATATATATATTCAAAGATTTGCAAAAATGTATATTGCTATTTTTGAATGGCCAAAGACATCTTAAAATGACACAAATGCGATCCCTTCCCGGTCTTAATGGGTTAAGAGTACTCATATGTCAGAAACACCAACGCCCGCCATGGTGAGAACGGTTTGGAGACTGCCCACTGAGGGCCATTATTTTCACAGCACTTAGCCTGCCTGTTTACGCTAATTTACTCTGTGATGAAGATATCCCGCCCGCCACCACACGCTCTTTTATCTCCCCCTCCTGTAGCAGCAACAGCACCCTGTGCGCCCCAAATAAAGGACTATTAAATCTGTCTCCCATGTGCCGTCCCCCCTCCAAAACAGCTGTAACGGAGACGAGCGAGAGAGAGGGCGGTAAGGGAACACAATAAATCAATGTTCGATGACACCATTATCTGCTAAGAGCAGGGTGACAGCGGACTGTCACGACACGACGTACTGATACACAAACAACAAGCCTGACCATAAATCACCAGTGTGGCGTACAACCAAGTGGACATGCACAGTAAAAACCCTGAGTGGTAATTTAACTCGGGGAGGTACACATCAGTAAGGGTCCATTTTGGTTCCTTTTTGTGCACTCTCTAGGTTAGCAGACTCTGCTTTGGGGTGAGGAGGTGACATATTCATGACACTGGTGTCACTGCGGCGCTTTGTCCACAAACTTGATTCAATGCATTTGACCCTCTTGACCATATATCGTATTTATTTTGCAGAGTATGTTTTTACCCCCTTTTTCTCCCCAATTTAGTCGTTATGTCAATTGATTCCTCCCCACGCACATTTCTGTGTTGTCACTGCTGTTGTATCTTACTGACTCACCCGCCAGTGAGGAGCCCCCACCGGGAAGATGTAGAGCCTTTGTCTTACTCTTCCCGCCCAACACTCCCTGCCGACAGGTGCCATTGACTATTATCCCCCTCCCTGCCCGGCTTCCCTCCCCCGAACATGGGTCAATTGTGTAGACGCTCGACAAAACCGGATGTGCCACGGTGGATTTGAACCCACTACCTCTGCAGTGGAGGGCAGGCACTTTACCACTGCGTCACCTGAGCGTAGTCATATAGCTGAGTCATATGGCAATAGTATCTCATTGACTGCCATTGGCATTGACGAGTACACTCGTCATTTGGCCCAAGGCTCTCACCGCCAACTCGTCCAATTGACGAGTCACTCGTCATGTGATGTTTTCAGTGGTTTACGCTAGAGGGCGCTGTTCCACAGCCTGTGAATCATTATGATGATGGAGAGGACAGCTAAAGATCATGTGATCACAACAATATGGAGCTGGTTTGGTTTTGTATCATAGGATTTATAAAAATAGATTCAAATTCTCTACTTTCTGTTTTCTTTTTGTCGAAAACAAGCCACATTCAACTGCCCACAACGGGTGCATTTCTCCTTTCCGACATGTCGCCTTTCCGACGTTGACTAACCCTATACCTAACCCTAACCCTAACCTTAACCGCACGCGGAAGCCACTAGTCGGAGTGGTGAGATGTCGGAATGGAAGGAGCACCCCGCCCACAACTATGGAATGGATTATTGCGGCGGCACAATTATTTTTCTCTGATTCTACGAGACCACCCTACGTCTTAACACATCGGGTGCCAGCATTTTTTCATAACAACTTACCGTGGGTGCCAGCATTCTCCCCATTGACTGCGCTTTGCTGTTTAAAGCTTCCGCGTGCGTTACAAGCAAATCCACGCAAAAAAAAGCATCGATTCATGTTGTGCCATGAGCCTGGCTACAGGCTGGAACCATAACATTCCCTGCCGAGTTACAACGGGGGGGGGGGGTCGCGCATCGCGCATGACCGGTTTTCCCCACAGGAAACAGATTCGGAGATATAGGCGTTTCAAAGTAGGAAATAGACAGGAAGCGGATGGGGGAAAAAAAATGTTTCCGGTGAACCATCTGGCACTTCCTTCGCAGGATTACAATGGGTGCTCCCAGAGCTGCTCTAGCCCCGCCCGCGCGGAGAAAAACGAAAAAAACTAAACTCACGGTTCAGACCGTGTTCGGCACCGAAGCAGCGGAAGCGCTACTATGTAAACACACGGTTCAGACCGTGTTCGGCACCCGATGTGTTAAAAGCGATCGACGGGTGGATCGTTGTGAAGAATATTCTATGATTTTTCAAAGGTTAGTGAAAACGCTCGGAAACGCTGGCAAGGGCAGCTATAGACAATGTTTTAACTCTGGCAGTCAATGAGTTAAAAAGAGAAAAAGTTATCTTGTGTGGAAACGGTGGTATGGATTTAGACACATATATAGATATATATACTGCATTGATCCTGGAGGAAATTGGATGTTGATGAACAGATTGTGACTCGGGTGGTGAGTGTCCTTGAGGATTCGCTACATGGCTCATCCCTGCCATGCCGTTACAAAAAGAAAGAAAAAAAAACCCTGTAAAACCTGAGCTGCTGGTGATAGAAGTCATTGTACCATTTAAGACATTGTCTAAACTACAATGCTGTGCGTCTAATATGCAATTAACCTACTTAGATAAGACTTGCTGGGTTTAAATACGTATATGAGCCGTGGAATAATGTGTTAGGAAATAAGCACTCTTTTTCCTTAGATTCAGCATACCTTGCTAGAGGAACCGATGACACTTGTTTTGATACTGTCACATCAGTGTTGGTGGTGACAGACTGACGGTAGATGCTGAGCTAGAAAGGTCCTCCAGACTGGGTTGCCTATACCCAGGGCAGTGTCAGCCGTGGGTAATCTCTCGAGACAGATTCTGCTAAAAGCAGAATCTCTCAGCACACTGCCTTAAACATGTAGTGCTGTTGTTAGTAGGAATAAACACAAGAAGCACCCGGGAGGAAATGGAGTAAGAAAGGGGAGGAGCCAAACTGAGTTCCTGTTACTACACAAAAAAGACAGGAGAAAGGAGAAGAGATTGGCTGTGGGGTGCAGGCGTGCAGCCGTCAGGACATGACAAGCTGGGATGGTGGTGCAAGTGTTTGTACGGCAGATCGTGTTTGTGCCACCCCACGTGAAAGCGCTTTTGGAAGTGCACTCTAGAGACCCCTCATGCGACTGCGATGTGGATATGATTGGGTGTTGCGTTCATGATATAGGTGAGGTTTGCGGAAGAAATATGCCCCGTCCCCCACATTTTTACTGTTACAGGCATATCATATAGATATATTATTAAAACCCTGTTTGACAGTCATTGATACATGATTCAGGAGGCCATTTTGCTGTAGTGGTGGAAAGTAACTAAGTACATTTACTTAAGTACTGTACTTAAGTACAATTTTGAGGTATTTGTACTTTACTTGAGTATTTCCAATTTCCAATACTTTTACTTCTACTCCACTACATCTCAGAGGCAAATATTGTACTTTTCAGATGTAAATTATGATATTATGATGCCTACATTAACCACTTAAGCCCTATTTTATACATAGGCTATTTGAAAATAGCCGATCTACAAGCTCACAACGCTTGTAGATCTGCTATTTTCAAATATTTTAGTACTTTTACTTTTTTTATGCCAATACTTTTGTACTTTTACTCAAGTAAATTTGGAATTCTGGACTTTTACTTGTAACAGAGTATTTCTATATTGCAGTATTGGTACTTTTACTTAAGTAAAGAAATTGAGTACTTTTTCCACCACTGTGTACAAGACATCATCTCAAATGCAGCATTTCCATTTAATAGAAAGAGTAACGTCTGCATTGTGTTAAACACTAGAAAATCATCAAGATTTCTAAATACCTATAGTGTATTGTAATACGGACCAAGCCTATTACCCCCTTATGTCAACTCCTTCATTCGCTGACTCGGTCCTTTACTCTTATCTCTTTCTCCACTCCTCTTTAAACCCTTGTGTGTTTCTCTCTTTCTTCCCTTCTCCAATGTCTGGGAATCTGGGATCATCATTATGCTTTTTCTTTTATCGGCAACTCCCATCCGCCATCTTAAACATAATGAGCTTCTCGCTCAGCCCGTCCATTTCTCCAGGGGTTTTCTCTCCTCCAGTTTAAACCGCTAATAGCCGGGGATGCTAGTGCATTAGCGCCCCGCGCAATAACATTATCTCCGACCAATCTCATCACTGGCTTTACTGGTGGGGATTTGTGCGCTAATCAGTAAGCGTATTTGATCTCGGGTCGGTCGGTTCGGAGGCGGTCGTTTTTGCTGGCGAGGCGACGGCACGTGTGTTGTTGGTTGGAGAGCACGCACATGACATATGATGCGTAAGCAAGTGTAAATCTGGTATTACACCTTGATAATCAGAGTATGCATGTCCTTAACCCATTAAGACCTGAGGCCGGTTCTAAACATGTGTTCTAAATCCTAACAGTTTTTTTTTTAAAACATACAGTATGTTGTTATATCAGTGGTGCTCAAACTTTTTCATGTCAAGGACCCCCAAAATTATATGTATTTGGCCGCGGACCCCCCATCTCAAAATATGTTATAGATAAAGATTTGAGTTAAAAAGATTTGAGTTAAAAATGTTCGCTTTAAAATATATATATATATATTCAAAGATTTGCATAAATGTTCACGATTTTTCAAAAATAGCAGATCTACAAGCTCATAGTGTACGTGACACGCTATGAGCTTGTATATCTGCTGATAGCTTTATTTTTCCTAGTAAATACCGGTCCATATCTATCGGTCAGATAAGAACTAATTACATCAATAAACGGAGGAAGGAAACGTGTTATAATCGTATTTGGGTTTATTCCAGAGAAGAGATCTTACAAGCGTCGGAAAAGCATGATGGTTTCAGTTATATTCTTCTGACATTAAAACAGAGGTCTTACACATAACGTGGGGTTACGCCTTTCGTCATCACGTCAGCCGTCAGTTATGTCTCGAATGGCTCCGTTTCCTGGGCAACCAAGGTTGGGGTATCATTTATGCACAATGTAAATAACAACAAATCTGTGTGGCAACGAGATTAACCTGCTATCTAATATTGATGACATACCAGAAGGAGCCCATCAGACCAAAACAATGTTGCAGGCTGCCTGAGAGGCACTGACACTTTTAACCATATTAATGCATACAAATGGAAGATGGTACACTTTAGATACCTCAGACAATGGTCCAAAATGAGACCCATCATCTGCAAATTTTTGAATAGCCAAAGCATAAAATGACAGATACTTTCCCGGATTTAATGGGTTAATGACATAATAATCTGTGCCAAGCAAATCATCGTGCACACATGTGTGTGCATGTGTTTGACTATTGCCGGAGGTGGGAACTAATGAGTTTAATTTACTCAGTCACATTTACATTTGTTTAAGTAACCTTCTGAATAAATTGTAATTTGGAGTGATTATAATGTGTGTACTTTTCACTTTTGCTGAAGTATTTTGTGAAGAAAAAAAAACATATGTTGGGCCAAATGAGTAAAAGTAAACGTGTTCAAATAATTTGGCTACTGTTGTACATTTTTTGGATAAAATGCAAGTTCTGTTTGTTTATCTCGATACTAGATACTTTGTTAATCTTACTCAAGTAATTGTTTGGATGACTTTTATGTCTACCTAAGTCATTACTATTTTAAAGTAACACTACTTTTACTTGAGTACAGTTTGTGGCTACTCTACCTCTGATTTCTGCACAGTTAAAATCCTCAGTGGTCATTTAACTCTTGAGAGTGTACAACATGGATCCTTTTGGGTTCGTTTTGTATACTCCTAAGAGTGAAATGATCGCTCAGGATTTTACCGTTGTTGGCCTACTGTGCTTTCGTGGAGCTGATTGCTGTGTTGTCTTCATTAGGCCGGTGTATGAGCCCTGTGGGAACCAGCTGGCGTAGGTATAGGAGAAGATGCTGGGAGATCAGAGGGGTTATGGGAGGGTTAGTTTGGTGGTGTGGGTGGGGTGTGTTACAGCTAGGGAGTCACACGTATGGGATTGTGTATATATATATATATATATTTTGGCCATTTGAAAATAGCAGATCTACAAGCTCACAATGTGTTGCGATGCGACTCATTGTGAGCTTTCAGATCGGCTATTTTCCAAACGATTTTTTAATACATTTTGAACTTGTGAAATGGGACATTCTGCACTTACTTTTGGTACTTTAAGTATATTCTGATGCCGATACTTTTGTACTTTTACTCTAGTATATTTTGAATACGGGACTTCGATACTTCTAACAGAGTATATCTACATTGAAGTATTGATATTTTTACTTAAGTAAAACATGCGAGTACTTCTTCTATCACTATGTATGAGTGTGTGTGTGAGACGATCAAGTCCCTTTGAGGTCCGGCCCTGAGGGGCCCACACATCACTGCAGATGGGTGTCTCTGAGTGTCGTCATCCTCCGCAGTGGCACAGAGTGCATGCGTGCGTAAGCTTGCATGTACACGTGTTTGACAATGGCTAAGAGGATCTAATGAAGCCCTCTCCTTCCCTTCCCCCTCACCCCAAAAGGCAATAGGCTCTATTCACAGCAGCCATATTATTTAGACATTCACAGGTGTTACCAATGATAGTAATGAAGGCTCTGTTCCATTCTGGTCAAACAGAGTTAGGGTGCTGGTATTGTGCATGTTGGCCCACTGGAAACACTGTTACACCAGTGGGTCTACAGTTGGGGGACCAGAGTCCAGGGACCCTCATGGGCTTCCAAATGGCCCCTTACGGGTGTGTAACTCTGAGAGTGTACAAATGGAACCAAATGGACCCGTAAGGGTCCATTTGGTTCCATTTGTACACTCTCAGAGTTAACGGGGGTCGTGGAAACCACGACATTTTGTGTGCATGAGAGTGTGTTTGCATTCCTCCTTGCACACATTGTGTGTGTGCGCGCGCGCATGCGTACGCTTGCGTGCGTACGTGCATACACACACCATTGCAGCAGAACACCAGCACTTATCTGTTTTTGATATTTCTCTACCTGGCTGCTTTGAGTAGCGGCCAAAACTAGACAGAAACCCAACATCATGTTGGATATTGAGACATATACAGTATGTTCAATAGCTCCATTGATAAGGAATTGTTATTCCAAAATGGTCTCCTTGTTTAAAGCACAGTGACACTTTGGTAAAGGTTTGGGTTGGCCAGTTACTTTGCCATGATGTAACTCCAAATATTGGCCAAAGATTATCTTTGATCAGTGGTTGCTTGATTGAATATCACAAATTGTCTCCTCATCGACTTGCATCACAAGTTCAAAAGCTCTCAAAGTCAGGTTTAGCACACAAACCAATGCAAACAAAGCAGATTCTGATAATATGTAACATTTAAAAACTCAACACACTTTAAAAAAAATATATATATTTTTTTAACCCATTAAGACCTGAGGCCGATTCTACAAATGCCTGCTAAATCAGTAGTTCTCAATTTCTTTGTGTCAAGGACCCCCAAATTGATATGTATTTTGCCGCGGACCCCCATCTGAAAATGTTTTGTACCAGGGACCCCCCCTCAAAATGATTCAACATGTTTCAAGAGACGCGCTGTGAGCTTGTATATCTGTTATTTTTGAGAACCACTGTTCTAAACCACCGTTCTAAATCCTAAGAGTTTTCAGAAAACCGTGAGTTTCTCTATGTACTGTATAGCTATAAAATCTAAAACGACAGGGATGCTTTCACCGGTTTTAATGGGTTATAAGATGTCAGTGTTTCCAATGACCCAGCCTCTCCACTCCTCTGGCTTGGTGATGCACAAGGTAAGCCTTAGTTTACACTTCTAGGAATTGCCCCCCCCCCCATAATGCCAGCATGGCTCGGTCTGCCACCACTAGACAAGCATCTCGAGAGGGATTTGGAGCCAGATCAGATTAGTGGACCTATACTACTTAACAGTTAACCTTCCTTCGCCATTCGATAAGGACGTCTTTACGGTTATATCGAGTCCTCTCCCGCTCGCCTATCGGATGGCGGCATCTGTTATTCCTTTTGACACCCGTTTTAACGAGGAAAGCCATTTGGACTTAACACCCTCTTAGAGGGGTATCAGATGGATAGGGGTGGAGAGTCATCGATGGCAATCGGAGCCTCTTCAGCTACTTCCTGCGGTCTGGAGCAGGGTGTGAGATTTCATGATTGGGTTTTATCACCGAGACGCTCCATCTCTTAGCTTCTCATTGAACCCCCCTAGTTAAATTATCTCCGCACTTCTCTCTCTCTCTCTCTCTCTTTCTTTCTCCTCAATGTCTCTTGAGTCACCCCTTCGTCCGGCTGCCCAATCATTCTGCTATCTTTATTGATATCAATTGATGGCTGATGCGATGGTCCTTTTTTAAAGTGAATTTAAAGTGGATCTTGGTGTGACGAAGTGAGCGGAAACACCTGAGAGGTCAAACAGACGGTGCATTTATATAGCTTTCCAAATGTGGACATCTACAGCAATACAGACGGAGCTCAGTGGAGCCACGGAGCATGGCACCCTCGCCCCCAAAACCCACCGAACAGACCGGACCCACTAATCACAAGACTCTCACCCTAAACCCACCATCCAGACCTGACGATTGATTAGGACCAGTGGTGTAAAGTAACTAAGTACATTTACTTAAGTACTGTACTTAAGTAAAATTTTGAGGTAATTGTACTTTACTTGAGTGTTTCCAATTTCCAATATTGTACTTTTACTCCACTACAATTATTTGAAAACTTTAGTTACTAGTTACTTTTCAGATATAAATGATGATATTATGAAACATACATTAACCACTCTAGCCCTATTTTATACATAGGCTATATGAAAATAGCCGATCTACAAGCTCACAACGCGTCGCATCGCGACGCGTTGTGAGCTTGTAGATCTGCTATTTTCAAACATTTTTGTACTTTTACTTTTGGTACTTTAACATTTTTAATTCCAAACTTTTACTTGTAACAGAGTACTTCTGCATTGGAGTAGTGATACTTTTACTTAAGTAAAACATTTGAGTACTTTTTCCACCACTGATTAGGACTAAAAGTAATAATCAAAATGTAATCAATTGGGATATCTCCTTTGGGCGCTACTAGTTTAGTGCTTAATAGTTAATCATCAACCGTGACACTGTTTAACAAAATTAGCAGCGGAGTAGTCTTACTCTTTTTTTCATCCACGATTTTGAGGAAGCTATAAGTACAAGCTTATCACTGCCTGCAATGTTGCGCCAGCTGTCAGCAGGTGAGCCATGAACCTTGAAACCTCGAGAAAGGCATGAAATAAGCACAGTAATTCCAGTAAGCAATGCTTTTTTGGCTCTGGGGCTCTGCAGGAGTCTAGTCGTCTAAGAGGGTTGGTGTGTGTGTGTGTGTGTGTGTGTGTGTGTGTGTGTGTGTGTGTGTGTGTGTGTGTGTGTGTGTGTGTGTGTGTGTGTGTGTGTGTGTGTGTGTGTGTGTGTGTGTGTGTGTGTGTGTGTGTTTGTGCAGAGATAATCTTGCAAACCACTGGACTTATCAGTGCCAAATTGCTTGTGCACACTTGATTTCAAATGATTGATTTATAATGAGATATTTAACTTGCTTTTCATATTGGAAGTCAATGGGACTCGGATTGGGCCGAAACCTTTCCCTAATGTGGAGTCATGCCTCATAGATGTCATCATAGACGACTACAGACGACTGATGTCACAGACGTCTGACGCTGGTCACATGACCTCGTAATATCCACATCAGTCACGCCGTTCCGAAACAGATTACCACTATTTTGGAAATGTGATTACTCTAATCCTGTTTACATCGATGTAGGCTATAGTAACACCAGTTAACCAAGGGAGTATATTGGTGTACCTATAACAGTCTCCAGTTCAATCTGCCAGGATGCTGGATCCAGTAGCCTATGACAGGTCAACTGTATGTGTCTTATGAGCATTCTCAACCATCCATGGCATAATCACAATGTTGAAAATCTTTAAATGTTTAAAAAAGACGTTGTTGTACCTTTGTTAACCCATTCAATCCGGGAATGCATCTGTGTCACTTTAGATTTCTTTGGCTATTCAAAAATAGCAGATATACAAGCTCATAGCGCGGCACCGAGTGCCACGATATGAGCTTGTAGATCTGCTATTTTTGAAAAAAAATCGTGAAAATGTGTGGAAATCTTTGAATATATATTTTTCAAAGCAAACATTTGAAACTCAACCTTGAGGAAAAGGATAAAATGCTAGCGATACAGAGCTCTAAAAAGAACAAGACGAAACATGAGCTAATCCATTACACCTACGGGGCTGTAGGAAAAGTGTAACGACCGACATGGTGTAGCGTTTAACCCACCGAGTGAGACAAGGCGGCCGCGGCGGCTGTGGCAACACACAATCGTCCTTGTCCTGCTGCGCGCTTCTTTTCTTGGCGCAGGAGGGAGAAGTGTTTATGTCCCCGGGGGAAAGCGTTCAGGGATGAAAGTGGCCCCGTGCCTGTCCCTTTGTTGCCTGTAATGGATTATTTCATACAAACATGCAATTGGGCCTGTGTTGCTGATGGATAGCAGCCATTGTTATGGTAAAGTCACTCCGTCGCCTACCTCCACTCCACTATTAATCTCAGTCAAGTCAATAGCGCCATTGTGCAAAATCCCCCCATTAAACCACACAGGCACCTTTGTGTACAATGGAAGTGTCAATTCGGCATATCCCAGGTTCTTCCGGCGAAAACCGAGGGAAAAAGAGGAACGCGTTTTACTCAGAGATTACACGGATTAATGGGGGTGTTTCTAAGCACCGCACCGCATGCAAATGCTGGCCCATTAGTGCGGTGGCGAGGGGGGAGGGGGGAGGAAGGATGGTGTAGTTTTGGGGATGATATAATCGGCAGTCCATTTTGTAAAACAAAGTGAAAGTCTTTTGTTTGGGACCATCGGACCTGGCGTAGGTTAAGGGACCGTCACATCAATCCATTCTCCCGGGGACCACCTGACAACGACGGACGGACGGACGGGGGGATCTACCAGCTCACAAAGTCACAATGCGTCACAATGTGTTGTGAGCTCATAGCTCATAGTCATAGCTCATGCCGCGCTATGAGCTTGTAGATCGGCTATTTTTGAAAAATCGTGAACATTTGTGCAAATCTTTTAACATATATATTGTTTTTACAAACAATAACTCAAATCTTTGCTTCTGAGGGGTCCCTGGAACAACATATTTTGAGATGGGTGTCCGCGACCAAATACAAATAATTTTGGGGGTCCTTGACATGAAAACGTTTGAGCACCACTGATATAGAAACCTACGTTTTTTACGAAAACTGTTAGGATTTAGAAGACATTTTGGAGAATCGGCCTCGGTCTGAATGGGTGAAAATTAAATGCTTAAAATAGAGACACCAGGTTGAAAGGGGTTGATATAGTGAAATTAGTTAGGAATGAAGTGTCTTGCTCAGGGACACTTTGACACATATGTAGTAGGGGCCGGGACGTGAACCGGGGACCATCTGTTAACCAGATGGCCTCTCATTCATTTTTGTATTCCTTCTTTTTTTCCCCTTCCCTTGACCCCCCCCCCCCTTCTCTCTCTTCTTTATCTTTTTCTGGAAACAATCAGTGGTATAAAGTAACTAAGTACAGTTACTCAAGTACTGTACTTAAGTACAATTTTTAGGTAGGCCTACTTGCTACCTACTGGAGTATTTCCAATTGTCTATACTTTTTATTTTTACTCCACTAAAGTGATTTGAACTTTAGTTACTTTGCAGATATGAATTATTACATTATAAAACATACATTAACCACTTTAGCCCTATTTTATACATAGGCTATTTTCAAACACTGTTGTACTTTTACTTGTGGTACTTTAAGTACATTTTGATACCAATACTTTGATACTTTTACTTAAACACATTTGAGTATTTTTCCCCCCCTCCTTCTTTTCTTTTTCTGGAAACAATGGAGCTTGTACAAACACTAATTTCACCCTCTGTTTTATACCTTTAAACCTGCGATGTGAAAATAAAGATGATTCTGATTCTCATTCAGCTATGGCCGCCCAAAAAGAGAGAGGGAGAGAGGACAAGAGAGAGGAATAGAGGGAGAGAGAGAGAGAAAGAAGAGATGGATGCATTGGACCCCTGCCTGCTATTGTCCGGTGCTGTGTGACAGAAATGATTTCCTCTGTGATTCTTGCTCGGCCTTTGCATCACTCTCTCTCTCTCTCTCTCTCTCTCTCTCTCTCTCTCTCTCTCTCTCATTATCCCTCTCTCACTCGTCCATCAAGCCGTTGCCTTGTGTCTCTCATTCTCTCATTCTCTCCATCTGTCGATTTCAGAGGACCCCACATCATTAGTGTCAAATTCACACCATACGGTATGTGTCTGCAATACACACACACACGTGCACACACGCACACACGCACACACACACACACACACACACACACACACACACACACACACACACACACACGTGTGTGTGTGTGTGTACTCACCACCAACTCATGTGTTCAAGGGGAGTAATTGTCTCCGCCGAAAGGCTTGGCTGAGACTGTTTTGCACCCCGTCCGTCCGTCCGTCCGTCCGTGTGTCCGTCCGTCGCCCTGTCTGTCTGTGTACAGCTAATCTCCGGCACTGTTGGTGTCTCCAAAACTGTGCACACATACTCATACTCATACTACTACAATTCAGAACCTCTGCCCACAATTTTTCACATGAGTCTGTTATAGTGCCGCTTTTTGCTAAACACATTTTTTTTACAGTACTCCTACATATTTTATCCAAACATCACGCAAATCGGTGCACAGTATCTCTATAGTCATTAAACGAAACAAGTCTTTCAGATTTTTCAGATTCCATCCTGATTGGCTAAGAATGGCTTCCAAAGTTTGCAGAAGTGCTCCGTTTTGAACAAAATACCTCAAATCATGACCACAGCATGCAATTTCCATGAAGTTTTGCACGCACATTCCCACTAGGCCGCGGACGATATGCCACTTGAACATTTTCAAATAAGCTTCATGGTGGCACTATAACAGGCCGATTCATGTCCGTGGCCAACTACATAATTTTGGAGGTTCTTGACATGAAAAAGTTTGAGCACCACTGATATAGCAACATACGTTTTTTACAAAACTTGTTAGGATTCAGAAGACATTTGTAGAATCGCCTCAGGTCTTAATGGGGGTATACTGACAACTCTGTGTAGAACTTCTCATCTAATGGCTTCCATTCAAAAGCTCCATCTACTAACCTTTCCAGTTCCAGGAAGTCCAGCCCACACATCTGGATCAATACCATCCGCAGGCCTCTTCCTTCTCTTTCATAAAACGGTTGCTTCCTACACAAGTTGTCCTCCCTTTCAAATGTCATGAACATCATTAGTTCTTCATCAGGTGACACAGAGCACACATTTCTGTGTTGCTGTGAAAGCGGTGTTGAACTTTTGGTAGAACGTTGGATTCGATAGCTTGTATACCCGATGACGATTACAAAGTCCAAATAGTGTCAATCATCTTTATCTGTTGCTTCTCTGCTCCATGATGGAGTTACCAGAAATAGTGACTGCTTTCACTCTCATTGTATGGCAAAAACAAGGCAGAAACAATTCCACTTTTAGCACATGAACAAACGCAAACAAAGCAGATTCATATTTTAACTAGAAAATGTGCTCCTCGGAGCACAAGTCTCCGCCAGCAAATATTGATTAATCCTGTCTAAGCTATTTATATTACGTATTGTGATGACACCAGTGTGTCTACATAATGTATTGCTCCGCCATTTCTCAGCCATTTCGTGATTATTCCTGTCTTACCTCACTTTGAAAGAGACACAGACTCTTTCAAAGTGACACATCTATTTATAGGCCGCTATACGTCATGCGTCTCACCAATCAGAGCACACTCTTTCAACGTATTGTCACGTGTCACGTGAGGCTTGACCAATGTTAGCTTGGCCGAGGGGGGGGGACGGAAAGTGAAAACATAGTCTCCTGGCGGAGACAATAAAACAAGGGAACCAGGAGACCTGGTACTGCCAGACCCCTAGTGGTTGAAATCTGAATGGCCGGACTTCGCATGACGTGTCATGCGAAGTCACGTCATGAGAGGTCCCTTCTACTGTATGCCCATGTATGGACGAAAGGGGGACAAAAGATGGACAGACATTTATGCCCGTGTATGGACGAAATAGGGACAAAGCCTCATGTAGGCCGACCCTCTGGGTCTGGCAACTAGAGGTTCGGGCCACTACGCGGCCCTCACACCTACGTCGCCTCGCCAATCCGACTGATATGCCCATATATGGGGATCTCTGTATGTGTCAGTCCTTGTCCCTTTTATGCCCATACATGGAGATCCCTGATGTATTTATGCCCATATATGAGCATGCACCCTTTAGTGCCCATATGGAGATGGGTGATTTGTTTGCACCTGATGCCATGATGACACATTAAGGTTAGACAACACACTCCATAGTTGGGCGTAGCTGCATTGGGAATGCCTTATATGGCTAAGTCATGGTGACATGAGCGTGTCGTCAGGTGTCCGCCGGCCGGTCCTCCCTTAAGCCAACTTTAATATAGGATACTGCTGTGTGAGACACACACACACACACACACACACACACACACACACACACACACACACACACACACACACACACACACACACACACACACACACACACACACACACACACACACACACACACGCTGGAGAATAAGACACGTACATATCGTCACTGTCCGTCGGAAACCTTCTAATATTTCAACTTTTAATGTTTGTTTTTTTCATGCCCTTTTTTGTCATACCAGAGTGTTGCACAAGACTGTCGCGCAAAAGTTGTGAAAAACAGCCACTCTGCAACCTTGTAGATCTGCTACTTTTGTTAATGGCTTTATAAACTATTGAACCAATTGCTCCCTGTTTCTTTAATGGTACGTGTATATACAACACACACCCCCATCCCTTCCTCCTCTGTTTGGTCCTCATCTTCCTCACTCGAACACCCCCCCCCCCCCCCCCCCAATCACATGACCCACCTCCATCTGTATTCATATGGTCTCATCCTTGCAGTAATCTCTCTCTCTCTCTCTCTCTCTCTCTCTCTCTCTCTCTCTCTCTCTCTCTCTCTCTCTCTCTCTCTCTCTCTTGCCCCCTCTCTTTCTCTCTCTAGCTCTCTCTCTATCTCTCTCTATTGCGTACACACACACACGCACGCACGCACGCAAGCACGCACGCACGCACGCACGCACGCACGCACGCACGCACGCACGCACGCACACACACACACACACACACACACACACACACACACACACACACACACACCCTCAGTTTGTCTCTGTAATCCCCCTGTATTTTCCAATTTGCGCAGTCATTTCCACGAGAGAAGAGAGAGGGCTTGAAGGAGGAGGAGGAGAGACACATAAAACAAGAGAGAAAACCTCTCACATGTGAATCTCTGGGGGCCGCTCACGGCTCCCTGTGGCACTCCGCTCCGTCTCACTCGCTAGACTAAAATGCCTGGTGCCCAAAGTAATTAAAATATCGCAGGAACAAGTGATGTCCTTGAACCGCCCGCCTCTCTGGGTCCCTCTCTCTCTCTCCCCCTGTTGCCATGGTGCTTCCAGGCAACCAATACAATGCACATATACGGTCGCTACTGGAGGACGCATGCCGTCGCGTTCCATCAGAGAAACCGCTTTGTGTGGCGTTTTCTTCCCCTCTGTAGCACTCTCTTCTCTCTTCTCTTTCTTTACTTACAGTAGAGGCATTGTTGCCGAGAAAAAAAATTAAATGAAAAAAAAAGGGTGGCAAAAATAAGAAGTACTGTACTTAAGAACAATGTTGAGGTCTTTTTTACTTTACTGTAGCATTTCCAATTTTCAGTACTTTTACTTCTACTCCACTACATATTAAAGGCAAATTTTGTACTTTTACTCCACGCTTTGTTTTACTTACAACTTTAGTTACTAGTTACTTTGTAGATTTTGATTATTATTACAAAACATACATTACCCACTTCAGCCCTATATTTATTTCGGCCATTTGAAAATAGCCGATCTCTTGCAGTCCATAGTTTCAGGAAACACATTAGAGATTAAATCAAAATGGGAATTGGAAATGACAGTGATAATAGAAGATGAGGAGTGGGAAAGGGCTTGTGAAGGAGGTCACACAATCACAAACAGACCATTGTGGAAAGAATTCAATTGGAAAATAAAAATGAGATATTTCAGAACACCCTTCGTGGTATCCAAATTTGATATAAATACAACAGAATTGTGTTGGAGGGACTGCAAACAGATTGGGGACCATACCCATGTTTTCTGGGACTGCCCTAAATTGGAAAGTTACTGGAAGGGAATACGAATGGAAATACGGGCCATCCTTAATATAGATTTACCATTAGACCCAAAAGTATATATTATTGGAGCGGTTCCGGAGGGGTTTACAGACAAAGGTCTATTTACTGCATATTCTTTTGTTGATATCGGAAAAAAAATGATTACTTTATCCTGGCTCCGACCTTTACCACCTACGATCAACCAATGGCCTGATATTTAATTTGAATGAATCTGTGTAATATGTCTGCCGAATTGTCCTGTTTGTTTTTCTTTTCTCTTTTTCTTTTTCTTTTGTTTTTTCTTCTTGTGTGTTTTTATTTTAGTTTGTTTGCCGGGGGAATAAAAATGATACAATGTGAAATTTCTCTGTAGAAAAGCAAATAAACGCCTTGTTCAAGACATAGCCAAACTGCAAGCTCACAATGCGTCGCCATGCGACGCATTGTGAGCTTGTAGATCTGCTATTTTCAAAAGATTGTTACACATTTGAAAACCTGTAATGGGATATTCTGCATAATGAGTACTGTCTACTTTTGGTGCTTTAAGTACATTTTGATTCCAATACTTTTGTACTTTAACTTTTTTTTGTACATTTTGAATTCCGGACATTTAAGTAAAGATATGGAGCACTTTTTCCACCACTGGAAATGGAGCATGAGATAATAACCAATCTACAACCTGTAGTCCGGTTATTTCTTTCACTATATTTGAAAATAAAAATGAGAGTGACAAAGATATTTTTGGGGGATTTTTCTGCCTTTAATGGATAGTACAGCGAAGAGTGACAGGAAACAGAGACAGGAAGAGACACGCAGCCAAGGCCCATGAACCATGTGACTCGCTGCCAGGCTGCATCAGAGCCTATATATGTGGTATGCTGTGCGCCTTAAAGGGGAAGACCACTCATTTTCAACATTGAACTATATATATCTTTAATACACCTTACAGCTGTTGTGTGGATATAAGAAAAAAGCCCCCCCCCCCCCCGCTCTATGTCACCTAGAACTGGATAATTGATTGAGGTCATGTCATCAGTGACATACGCAGGGTGTACTTTTGGCTGAGGGGGCGGAGCCAAAAGTACACCCTGAAGGGGTTTATTTCTGAACAATGACCGGCTCGCCGTCAATTATCCCGCTTATTACACGGCTACTTAATAAATCAATACAAAAATGTAACGGTAATGAAAGTATTCCATTAATGTATGCCAGGTGTGGCCGTCCGTCCAGCGCAACACGGTCGCCTCGAAAAACAACAGGAAGTGTTGATCAAATAGAATCAATCTTCGGTTACTGCATTGTGCATTTCTCGCTTCAAATGTTTTCAAAAGAATTGTTGATTGCAATGTTTAGCTGTAATTGTTTACATGGCTGCCATGTTGGATACGGCACAAAATCAAGCAGCACAGCAGGTGCTCTGAGCCTTTGATTAGACAGCGGCCTGTTATTGAGCTCAGCGGTCATTATCCAGAAATAAAACACAGCTGAATTCAGTGATTGACCAATCAGAATCAAGCATTCAACCAAGCTGTGTAATAAACAATAATAATGTTTACCTATAGCCTATCATCACATGCACAAACTAGGGATGCCAGGTTGAAAGTGGCTAATGAATGCATGGTTTCAGACGAGGAAATTCAGAGGTGGAGAAATATACGTAAAAGAACTGGATTTGAAGTTCAATGTGAACGCACGCGGGTGGCAATTGCCATGCCCCCTAGGACCCCACTCGTTAAACTCGCTCGCCCCAGCTTTTTAAACTCTTTCCTCCTGAGAAGGAAATATGCTGGGTAGCATTCTTCTATACCTCACTTCCATTGATGCAGCAATCCACCATTGCTCCAGCTGAAGACTAACGTTGTTTTAGCTCCGTTTTCGGTTCAGAAAGGTTATTGCTTCATGCATGTCTGTAATCTGGTTCCCATTTATGAGAATGGGAATAAACAGAAGCAAGTTATCTGCCTTTTCATGAACCCCCCCCCACACACACACACACGAATACACACGCAACTGTGCTTAGAAAAAAGTGTTTTATTCCTAATCTGTTTATTTGGATTAACATCTTTGTACTGGGTATGTAAGGCGATGGAAAGTACATCAGACAATGTGAAACGTTGTACCTGAATTCTTTCCCAGGGGCTTTGGACAGAAAGATAAAACACTTGTGTTTTAAAAATGTGTTTTTTCTTTCTTTTTCTTTTTTTGGTCAGAGGAGCAGCTTATGAAAATCAACGTCTGTGATGCTCCCCAATTATATGGATGAACTAGAGCAGTGGTTCTCAACCTTTCCAGGCCGCGACCCCAATAATAATCAAATTTGAACTGAGGACCCCCCAAAATAACCCCCCAGGAGTTGATGCATTATATAGTTTGACTCAGTTCCACAGATAAATATTGTGAAAATAGTAGATCTACAATCTCACAACACCTAGCAACGCAAGGTTGCGAAGGCAATCAATTGGCTCATTTGGGCCATGGCCAGAGCCTTTTCTGGAGATTCTGGAGAACCACCTATCTGACCGACTCGACGCCGGGCACTGCACTCGCCCGAGTCGTTTGGGACAGGTGATGTGGCAAATTTGAAGTCGGTCGGTCGAACAGTTCTCGAGATACGTTGATTACATACCATACGTACATAGGTACAGAGATTACCTGCATTTATTGTAAGATGAACCTCAAGCAGAACTGGGCTCTAACTAGGCAGCCATCTGCCTCGAAGAGAGAGAGAGAGAGAGAGAGAGAGAGAGAGAGACACCACTAATGATCCTACATCACTGGTCCATATGGCAGGATATATTACACATAATACAAAATACTAATATGGCACTTACCCTGTGACCTAATCTGATCTAAGCAGATCCCAACTCGAGTACCCACAAAAGCGACCGCTTCCCCTCCGTGGCTTCTGAAGCGACTTTTGATTAACACCAACGCCCTCGCCTCGACATGCTGCTGGACGCCGGGCTACAGAGAAAGTCTGCAATCCCCCCCGTTCTTGCCTTCGGCAGACTTTCTCCTTCCATAGACTAAAGCCTGATTTATGCTCCGCCGCAATGCCGGTGTCGCCGTGCCAAAAATAGCCCCGACCGGCACGAAAACAACCCGCAAAATGTCTCACAACACGTCGCGTTGTGAGACATTTTGTGGGCTATTTTCGGCGCCAAAGTATGGGTCGCCCGTTGGAGCGGTGGACGGGGGGAGCTCAAGCCAAGCCTGCTTCTCTGGTGGTTTATGTCCATGCTTGGCCTCTCGATCTTGGGCAGGGCGAGGCAGAGGAGCGTGCCAAGGGCCCGCATGCCGAGAGCCAGCCTCACTCTGTGCGCCCGCGCATGGGGCTGCACTTGGCAGCTGTGCTCACACGATGAGGGGAGTTAATTGAAAGCGGTAAGCAGAGTCTCCCCTGTGCCCGGCCTGCTGGGTCCCATTATCAGAGGGGGCCGACCATCTTTCCCGGCAGTTGGTGGAAGGTAGCTAAGTATATTTACAATTTATAATTGGTCCTCACTAATGCTCATGGTACCATTTTTAGAGCAGGCCTGTGGACAGTTCAGAAATCTGCCTACCAGTGACATCATTGTTTTATTTTTACTTCTATTATAGCATGCTAACTTTCCACGAATAGACAGCCTGTAGTTTCTATTAGCTTGGTTTCCCCGTCGATGATGTCACTTGTAGGCAGGTTTCTGAACTGTCCACAGCCCTCATCTGAGACACAGACTGAGTAGACACAAATGGTACCATATTATAATGGGCATTAGTGACGACCAATTATATGAAGATAGGTTGAAAATGGGTGAAGTCGTCCTTTAAAGACGAAAAATATGTTTTTCACACGTTTAGAGCATACCCACAGTCATAATGAGGACATGTCAATAGATGCCAACATATCTTTGGTATATTTTTGTATCAAAATTTCCTAAAATGATAGGTAGATCTTTTGTGAGCACACATGAATCTTGATTTCATTCACCTGTTTGAGTCCAATAGCTCACGTTCCTCCACTCGCACCTGATTTAAATTAGGGAGACACAATTGGGCTGCTATGCTACGTTCTTCCAATTCAAGATGACGACCAGACGGTGTATTACTCGCTTTAAACTCAGTAGAGTACATTAATGTATCTGAAAACATTGGAGGCGAGAAATATGCAGCGTAATAACATAAATATGCTTCACACTGCCCCTCTCTTTCTACCTCGGGGTGAGATGCGTGCAGGGCTTGCAGGCTACAGTAGGTGGCCAGTGACTTTCACCAGTTTCACTTTCAAAACCTTTGCATCATGCATGTCACACAATCAGAATGCGGCACACAACACCAATGGTTTCGATAATGTGGATTGTGGATTTGTGGATAGGACTATATAATATGAACAAACTTGTTATATCAACAAAACGCATCGCATTCTGTTTGTGTGACATGCACATGCATGATGCAAAGGTTTTGAAAGTGAAACAAGTGACTGGCCACCTACTCTACAAGCATAGCCTTCTCTGGCTAATGTCTTCCCATTGCCCAAGGGGATGGGATCTTCTGATTTGTTCAGAAACATTTCACCCAGACTTTAAGTATAATGTTGAGGTACTTTTACTTTACTTGAGTGTTGCGTTTTTAATTATATAAAAAAACAAATCAATACGTATTTCTACTCCACTACATCTTAAGCCCTATTAAGACCTCAAGTGATTTGTAATAATTACAGAGGATTTCAGTTTTTTTAATCCTGTGCAAATTGTCCATGTCCGTAAATTTGTAAAGTAATTATTACAGGCCAAATTACCTGCCATCTTTCAGCAAACACGGAGGTACTCTGATAACAGTAGTCCAGTGCGAATCAACATCTCAGTAATTTGGGAGGGAATTTAGTTTTTTAGCAAGGGTTTTGCAGCATTTGGGTTCTCTCTGGTTGGAATAACTTTGCATATTTCCCCCAACGGGTAGCGGCCATGGCGCGATTGATAGAACGTCCAGAATCTGGATTTATTTTGTCAACAGCTTGCAGCACAAACGGCCATCTTTACAGTAAAAGTATGTCTGACCTCGAAAGTAATCATATGAACCCCAACCTGGGGTCCCGCGAAGCGACCGCTTGGGGGTCCTTGGGGGTCCGTGAATGCTGTCCGTGACGACTTGTCTCACAAAAATGATATTTTATAATGTGCCCCTCCCAAGCTGTTCAATCGTTCACACCTTCTATTCAAATCAATTACAATCAAGGCACTCTTAACGACTCCCCAGGCAAACTTATGGAATTTTGCTGTAACATAGCCTACTTCTATCTTCCAATACGCATAGGACATACTAACTGAGGAGAGTACTAGAGAGAGAGAGAGAGAGAGAGAGAGAGAGAGAGAGAGAGAGAGAGAGAGAGAGAGAGAGAGAGGTAGTAGAAGAACCACAGAATTCTCCCAACAGTTTGAAAGTGAATCAGGCATTTTGATCTGAGGCCGTATCTTAGCCTCATCTAATCAAAATGTCAAAAAAGAAATTATATCAAATAAACTCAAATGTCAAATGAGCTCTTTTTTTTCGTTGGGGAACGAGTGATCCGGAGCTGGAGCACGTACGTGTTCACCATGCAATCGGACACACTGCATGTTCCCTATGCAATCAGATGTGTGTGCCTGTGTGTGTGGTACATGTTTACTTACTTTTGTTTGTTTTTTAAAATTGATTGCCCAATTCCTTTCATGAATGTTTTTTAAATGTTTTTTATTTGATCTGTGAAGCGCATTGTGTTGCACTTGCTATATGAAATGTGCTATATAAATACTATTTGATTTGATTTGATGATGCAATCATGCGTTTGCGTGCTTGTGCGCGTACCTGCGTTCTTCCGTTCGTGTGTTCACTATATGCAATCAGGCGTGTGCGTGCGTGCCTGCGTGCGTTCCTGCACTTGTGTGTGTATGTTCACTATTCAATAAGACGTGTGTGTGCCTGTGTGTGTTTCTGCGTGTGTGTGTGTTCTCTATGCAAACAGGCGTGTCCGAGCATGCGTGCGTGCGTACCTGCGTGTGTGTGTGTGTGTATGTGAGTGTTCACAATGCAATCAGGCGAGCGTTTGGAGTGTTAGTGCCAACCAATTTGACGTGGAGGTCAAGGGTCGCAGCGATACACAGACACAACTGTCTCGTCTCGGTCGTTGGAACCCGGTCGCCTGTTCGCTGGTATCTGCTCATATTTTATTCACATCGCTTCCCGTTCCTGTTGAAATGCCAATCATTCCACCCTGCGTTTATCTGCTGCACACAGAATGTACCCTCTGCTAGTTTCAGTGTGAAGGTTACACATTCATTGAACTTAAAAGAGACCTCGTTGTTAACGGGTTTGTGGAGCCGATATCCACGCTGTGGTGTAATAGGCTCTATATGTACAGCAGCCATATTGGAAAGAAATTGGGCCTCTAACTTACTTCGTTCACAGGTGTTACCAATGATGCCAATTAAGGTTGTGTTCCATTCTGGTCGAACAGAGTCAGGGTGCTGATATTGTGCATGTTGGCTCACTGCTAAGACTCTGCTACAAATGCCCCCTAACGGGTGTGTAACTTGGGTGTGTAACCAAAAGGACCATTACGGGTCCATTTGGTTTCATTTGTACACAATCAGAGTTATGGGGTCCTTGAAATTACAGAACAGAGCCCTCATTAGAATCATTTGTTACACCAGTGCTGGAAAAAGTACTCAAATGTTTTACTTAAGTAAAAGTATCAATACTGCAATGTAGAAGTACTCTGTTACAATTTAAAGTCCGGAATTAAACATGTACTTGAGTAAAAGTACAAACGTATTGGTATCAAAATGTACTTGAAACTTAAAAGTTTGAAAATAGCAGATCGGCTATCTTCAAATATAGCCTAAGTATAAAATAGGGCTAAAGTAGTTAATGTATGTTTTATAATGTAGTAATTTATATCTGAAAAGTAACGAGTAACTCAAGTTTTCAAATAATTGTAGTGGAGTAAAAGTACAGTATTTGCCTCTGAGATGTAGTGGAGTAGAAGTCAAAATATAGACAATTGGAAATACTCCAGTAAAAGTACAGTACCTCAAAATTATACTTAAGTACAGTACAGTACTTGAGTAAATGTACTTGGTACTTTACACCAATGGGTAACACCTGTGAAGGAAGGAAGGAAGCGTCCCAATTTCTTTCCAATATGGCTTCTGCATCGGCCCGATAATCCCACCTGGCTTGGTTTGGAACCACTGATATGGAGACGAGTGGTACCATGCATGGAGAATACCGCTAACCATTGCTGCAAAAACAATACTCATTGCCTATATAGTCAGCAAATACCTTTCAATGCGTCTTAGGCTGTGTTCACACTAGAAATGACAAAGCGACAGTCTGACGCAAGCTACAAATGTTGAAAAAAAAAAGGTTGAGCTGTCTTCAACTTTTTTTCAGCACTGCAATGACGGAGTGAAGCGTCGATCAGTCATATGTTTTTGTTTCACCATTTCCACTCCCCTTATCTCTCCTCACAATTCCTACTTGTAACAGGGGGGAATTACTTCTTGCTGTCAGCCAGTTCCCTGGTTTTTTTTATATCCTAGCCGTTACGTCTTCTTTTATATTTTTCTCGCTCGTCGCTGCCACACACGGATGCACGCTTGATGAATTCCCAGAAGCAAAGATTTGAGTTAAAAAGGTTCGCTTTAAAAATATATATATATTCAAAGATTTGCCCACGATTTTTTTTTTCATTGCAGATACAAGCTCGCAGCCGTTGCACTCGGTGCCGTGCTATGAGCTTGTATATCTGCTTTTTTGAATAGCCAAAGTATAAAATAATGGTTAAAGTGTGTTCCCGGTTTTAATGGGTTAACTTTTAGGCTACTCCGAAAATAACAGCCGAAAATGATCAGGCGACACAACATAAATCCGTCTTCAGAGTCAGAGTGTCCAGACTGAGACATCTTCAGAAATCAGATTTGAATCGCATTTCAAAACACCTAGGAATGTGCTCCATAAAAATATGTTCCATGGTGGGGGGGGGGGGGTTGCTGCTCAAACTTGATGACACCAATCTCATGACGCTATATACGTCCTTGACCGGAGTCCCCCAGAGCTGTACAATACACAATGCCATTTCCCCACCTCTATGCCATTGGTTCTCAAAGTGGGGTCCGGGGACCCCCAGGGGGTACTTGGGGGGGGGGGGGGGGGTTCCAGGGGATCCCCAGGAAAATGTGTTAATATAGCATCACAAAAATTTTAACCACTTTAACCTTTTATACTTTGGATATTGAAACATAGCAGATATACAAGCTCATAGCGCAGCACCGAGTGTAGATCTGCTATTTTTCTTTAATCTTGTAAATGTGTGCAAACCTTTGAATATATATATTTTTAAAGCGAACATTTGTTGCTCAAATCTTTGCTTCTGGGGGTCCTTGGAACAAAATATTTTGAGATGGGCGTCCGTGGCCAAATACATATCATTTTGGGGGTCCTTGACATGAAAAGGTTTGAGAACCACTGCTCTATGCGACACATTGTGAGCTTGCAGATATAGTAGATTGGATATTTTCACCAAATGTTCACCCTATAGGATAGGGATGCTGTGGATTCATGCGGTTAAAAGCCTGTGTTTATTCCCTGATATACGTATATACCACTGCGTATTGCCTGCCCTGCCTCCATACGTATAGCATTCACTGCATGGCTATGAGTCTCTCAGTGCACTAAAGGCATTCATTCTTTCCCCTTTACAAACACCACTGTCCAATCCACCATGGTCATAAAAACCTCCCCAGAGCCCCGGCTCTCCTAATATACTTTCCCTTTATGAGCCATTACCATGTCACTTTATCTGCAAAAGTTTTAGTGGGGTTCAGTCACTTTATATCTCCTGTGTGCTCTGCCATTATCAGGCACAAATCAAATATCGGCCTTCCTGCCTCCTTCCTGCCTGCTCCCTCATCCATTCTTATCTCCAGCACTATGCGAATTCAGCCTTTCGCATTGTGCAATCTATATGTATGTGTGTGTGTGTGTGTGTGTGTGTGTGTGTGTGTGTGTGTGTGTGTGTGTGTGTGTGTGTGTGTGTGTGTATATATATATATATATATATATATATACACATGCACGTCTCTGACGGGTGGAAACCTCACTATGTCCAAAACTGTTCAAAAACAGCAAAAGCAGCAGATCTACAAGCTCAAAATGTTTTGCAACACGTGTAAATGGTAAATGGAAAATGGTGCATTTATATAGCGCTTCTATCCGAAGCGCTTTACTTTTTTTTTTTTTTTTTTTTTTTTACCCAGGGTAGTAGCTGAGCACAAGTGCTCATTTTCAGCAACGCCCTGCACATAGAAACACACAGACAGACAGACACATTAAAACCTGGGAGCTGACTAGTACAACCACAGTCTTATACTGTTGGCCACTACGCAGCTCCACTGGAGCAGTTGGGGTTCAGTGCCTTGCTCAAGGGCACTTCAGTGGTGTTGGGGAAGTGGTGAACATTCACTTCCCCAGCCAGATTTTTTCCTGCCGGTCCGGGGATTCGAACCGGCAACCTTCCGGCAACGAGGGCGCTCCTCTAGCCTTCAGGCCACCACTGCCATTGATGGTGCCATTAACCCATTCACTCACACATTCATACACTGATGGCGGAGGAAACCATGCAAGGCACCAACCTGCACACCGGGAGCAATTAGGGGTTCAGCGTCTTGCTCAAGGACACTTCGACACTAAATCTAGGGGAGCGCCCCAGCCCGGTATCAAACTGCGAACTTTCCGGTTTTCCAGTTCACCCTACCCGGCCCCTCTACCCCTAAGCCACTGCCGTGTAGAGCTTGCAGATCTGCTACTTTTATTACTTGTGTGTGACCCTGTAGATCAAGTAGGGCGTTAATTTACGAAAAACACAAAAAGATACTAATAAGAAAATATACTGAGTATATATATATATATATATATATATATATATATATATATATATATATATATATATATATATATATATATATATATATATACATTAAACCCACATTCTCTGTGTTTGGAAGCAAGGTGTGCAGTCACCAGTGGTGGACAAAGTATTGAGTCAAAATATAGATACTCCTGGTCAAATACGACTCGACTACAAGTGAAAGTTGCTCAGGCAGATTTGTACTTGACTTGAAGTACTGAAGTACTTGCCTACAGTACCTTGCAGTACACATTATAAAAACACATTATCCTTTATACAAACACATTATCCTTTTTTTATATCAATGCATTGCTGATACAGTACTCAAAAAATGTACGTAAGTAGAGTACTCAAGTAAGTAAATGTACTTCATTACTGTCCACTACTGGCTGTGACGGTTACATGGCGGCTTTCCGACATGTCGGCTTTCCGACGTTAACGAACCCTATACCTAACCCTCACCCTAACCCTAACCGCACGCGGAAGCCACTAGTCGGAGTGGCGAGATGTCGGCATGGAAGACGGTTACCGGCTGGGACACACATGGCTTGACTTGGTATATTCTCAAAGCATTTACCACATGAAACCTAGTGTCCCTCTTGGGTGAACATTCAACGAGTTGTGAGCTTGTAGATCAGCTTATGATCTTTGTAAGATGTTTTAGGAAAGCACACTTTAAGCCTTCAGTGAGGATGCTTTCAGTAGTGGGATAATACAAATTCTCTGAAGTCTCTGTGGACATACCGAACATTTTTATGACAACGCATGAAAGGAAAGCTTTTGTTGAGCTCTCCTTAGTGTTCAGTCAGAATTGTCAGACCAAAGTAAGGCCAGTTACCAAAGTAAGGCCTTTGGTAAATTCCTAAGAATTTGAAACGGGTGACGTTCTCAACAGCTGTACCTTTGATAGTCAGTTGTTTAGTGACTATCAATAGTGACTGGTGGATAAAACATAGTTTTAACAACTATATACGGTAGCTTAACTCTCTCAGTGTCAAGCCCCGAGTTATCCCTAGTTTTTTCTGAATACTCTCCCTGCCAGAACGAGAAATCCCGAGTTTGTTATTGATATATCAAGTCAATACGGTGTGAGGAATCAACTGGAGTTAAAATATTGATGTTTTGAATATTCTGGATTGGAAAATAAATTAAGATGGCTGCCAATTTACATCAAATATCTTGCCTAACTTCAACAAATTATGCCTAACTTATATCCTATTGAACCTAGAATGGTAATGTTGGCGCCTATACCTATGTTATTTAGCCTGGTAAACCCTCCCTCCGGAAATCTCATTTCCATTTGATTTCAGAAGTGAGTCTGGCCTGATCCGCCTTTCTGCAATATTGGCTGTGGGCTGGAGTTGGGCGGGAGTAATACCGTTGACTGACAACCCCTTCAGCCAATGATCGTTTTTCCCCTTCAGCCAATTGCAGTGGATTTTTACCACCTCCGTCACTAATATGACGCAACAGGACTTTTGAGATCGCCATGCCCAAAATAGGTTGCCTTATTGGGATACATGCGTGTCACAGCCCGCCCCTCCCGGTTCTCTGAATTTATATTTTTAAATAGGCTCTGTCATGATTAATTGACCACATATATGAAGTTAAACAACTAAATTCTATCCAAACGATATCTTAATAGTAAATTCCGTGCCTCAAAAAAAAGGTTTGAGACCGTTTTAAAAACGAAACTAAGACGTGAGGGCACTCGGACAAAACAACAATGGCTGCCGTTTGTCTTTTGTCGGAGGCACTCAGGCTGCACTCTGCTTCATTCGGGCTCACTCGAACTCGCCACCTGATTGGACAAATGTCGCTGTCAATCACAGAACGATGAGCGACGACGCTGATAGGCTCGTCAGTTCGGCGTACAGAGCCAATATTGCAGAAAGGCGGATCAGGCCAGACTCACTCCAGAAATCAAATGGAAATGAGATTTCTGGAGGGAGGGTTTACCAGGCTATATGTTATTATGAATGAGTCATTTTATCAAAAATGTAATAAATATGATTGGAGCATATCTAATATGATATTTCACACAAATGAGACAATACAGTAAATATGTGGGGAGTTAGATATGAGAATAAAATACCCCTCTCCCGTGTTTTCTTTTTGTACATACATTTTATAATGTACAATTAGTTATACTATCTCCTGCCACTAGAGTAGGCTAGCTGGTGTGTCTTAATTGTTCAAACTTGGTAGCTTGTTAGGTAGTTATCAGACAGTTAATGAGCATGAGCTGTACTGATTGCTCTCTTGTGATATTGCTATTTTGAAGGTAAGCAAACAAAGTTTGCTATGGATGCTTTATTCTTTGCTCTTGAACACCAGAATTACGCCAGGTGGATTCCAATCTTTACCAGAGACATGGAACGTCTCCCAGATAGCATCAAGGCAGAGTTTGACAATGGTCACTGGATGATAACTTGAAGCAATAGCCTTTTCTCATCCATACCAATCGATCAGGCACACGAGCAAGCCAACAAAAGGGTGAAAGGCGTTGGTGGGATAATTGGTCAGAGAACCCTGGCATGTTGGAACGCTGGATCGTGACTGGCCCAGAAATCAGCCGCGTCGTTGAGGAATTTACCACTACAAACGACAACGATGATTGGGAAGAACTTCCTTATCACGAGAAAGGCTCTGCATCTCAACACCGATTTCAACGCTATGCCAAAGACCAGATGGAGGTGTTGCTGAGCAATGGGAATCCCTTTGAGGAGGGCAGTAAAGACTTGGTTACATTAAACAACAAGGTGTGTGAGTATGCGGCTGCTGCCGTATCTGCTCATCAACTTGAGTCTAGGGGACAAGACCAGTACAATAACTACAGGAAGAGTGTGCTTGAATCACATGACACACTAAGCTCTGACAGCACCGATCAAGCGAAACAACTTATTGTTGTTCCATGCACAGAGGAAGACAGCAAGTAAGCTGAGAATGCAGCACTTTAAACATCATGCAGAGCTCTATGGGAAAGCTTTTATTGTGCTAGACAGTAGATTTGGAAGTTTTTTTTCATCACAAATCTTCCCCATACCCATTTGAGGGAGCCCTCAACTCTTGTACCAAGTCAGATTTGTTGGTATACATCATGGAAGCCAGTACGAGTACCGACATTTCTGACGATGAGGAGTTAGTTGCGCCAGATGTTTATGACCTAATTGTTATTGATGGTGGATACTGATACATTCACTTCCTTGTACAACTGTCCTTGGGAAGACCTTTGATTCCTTTTTTGACAAGGTATTCTGCCCAAGAGTTCTGCATGACTTGAAACGATCAACAATAGTGGACATCGTCTCGGACCAGTATCATGAACTAACACGTAAAGAAGGCACAAGGGAAAAACGAGGAACAGGCACCCAACAACGTGTGCAAGAGTAACTGTTCAGAATTGTCTTTCCGCGTTGACTTTGATTTCAACTCTTGTTTTTAGTGTTTTATTGCTTTTAATTATCTTATTTGCTTTTCTGAGTTTTTTCCCCCCCATAATAAAGTCTCTTTTCCTCTCCCCCTGGCCCCCACACACACGTAAAGCAACTTTGAGTAGTGGTACATAGAAAAGCGCTACATAAATTCCAGGTATTATTACTATTATTATTATACTACTTACAAGAGGTATTGCATGAAATTCCAATGGAAACATATCTATAATCCCCAAACAAGCTCTGCATTATGGTTCAACAATACAATTTGTGGCCCTAAATGTACTGTTGTTACTGTATGTTTTCTAATAATAATCAAAATTTACAAAATAACTAGTTTTCAAATAATTGTAGGCCTATTGAAAATTGGAAATACTCCAGTAAAGTAAAAATACCTTCAACAATCGTGCTTAAGTACAGTACTTGAGTACATTTACTTAGTTACTTTACACCACTGCACAAAACACTGTTTACAACACTAGTCTCAATAAATCACCATGAGGAGTGGTTACTTAAGTTGTCATGTCTGCCTTTATTGTGGCCTGTATAGCTCCAGCAGGGAGTTTTACAGAATGTGCTCTCTCTGGCATGCTTTTTGCTGTAACATCTTCCTTTTGTAAAGAAGCTCTCTGCTGTGCGGCGAGAATCCGAATAACGAGGTTATTCAATCTGAACTTGGCTGAATGCAGCCTGCATCCGTTGAAGACCGTTTCCTGTGTGCACAAGGTTATCTTTCAAACTACGGGGACAACAAAAGCCAAATATCACCTCCTGTGTTCCGATCGGCGACTTCTAACTCATATCCAATTCCTCCCACGCGTTGCCACCTCTCCTCCGCCCCCCCCCCCCCACTCCCCCCACCACCTCATCCTTTCTCCCTTTTTTCTCCTCTCTCGCGTTTCTTTTCTTCTCATTTTCACTCTAGGGCTTTTTTTGTTTATTCCTCCTGCCATCTTTAGCGGGGAGTGTAGCCATATCTGCCGTGCACGGTTCGGGTGCATGCTTGCGATGACACATACATCGATTTAATTATAATAAACAGGGAGGAGAGCTTGCCAGTGACTAATCTTAGTCAGCGTGATTAATGGTGTTTCTCTACCCTGAGCCTGAAATTAGCTAGGGTATATAGGAGAGGTGTGTGTGTGTGTGTGTGTGTGTGTGTGTGTGTGTGTGTGTGTGTGTGTGTGTGTGTGTGTGTGTGTGTGTGTGTGTGTGTGTGTGTGTGTGTGTGTGTGTTCGTGTTCGTTGCTTTCCAATGCAAGTGGCGTGTTGCAAAAATGGACGCCCCTCTCGTTGGCTGCACAGGGGGGGTCTCATCCCTCCCATTTATAATTTGCGTGAGCCACTGAACTCTAAAGAATAACCCATGAATCACCATTAGTCATTATGATAATTGTGCTCATGCAACCCCGACCCCGTCCGCCATCAACAGCTTTAGCATTCCTTGCGTGCAAACGGCGGCGGAGGCAGAGTGTATATGAGAAGTATTGATTTGAAGAACATAACCGATGAGGGGCATTTCGAACCTGGCACAGTCTGTATGGTTAGTTACTAGCTAGAGAACCATCTGGGGAGTCTCTGTTTGAAACGGTTTGGGATGCACGCAGCACTAATAGGCATTTAACCACATGAACCCTATAAGCGCGCTATTCTTGTGGGCGAACATTTGGCAAGAATGGAACATCAACAACAAGCTCACAAGGTGCCGTGATGCAACGCAATGTGAGCTTTTAGATTGGCTATATTTTTGGCGAAGACATTTGGTGTAGAGGGATATACTAGCGGACCTAGCAATGAGCCCTGGGGGTCTCCAATCAGCTAAGCATATCGTCTTTCACCCGGTGCCAATTTTCTAAGTGATCCTGGGCGCTACACTCCCCCCACAACCTAGGGCACCCAGGGCCGAGCTCATGCCTCCTTCAATGCATGAGAGCCAACTGACCTTCTTGTCACCTGACAGAGGGGAGTTTCCCCGGTAGGACGTAGCGCGTGGAACGAACACGTTATTCCAACTTGATCATACTTTTGAGCTTGTCGATCTGCTACTTTTGCTACTTTTGAATTTGAATCCTGAAAAGTTAGGGTTAGGGTTAGGACATATGAGGTTTAGGACATATGAGGTTTCTGAGCTTGGCCTTTTGTGGTTCGCTGTATGCACAGAGCAGCATGAGGTCAGCTGAGATTAGCATAGTATCGTAGCATCATCTGAGCTGTGATTGGTCTATTTTGTTGGGGCAATTAAAGACAGACAGAGAAACAAACCCTGTAAATGGCTGGCTTCTTCATATATGCCATAAACATACTGTGCAGGTGACTGGATCAATCATTCGTCAATCACAAGCAAAATTCTTACCAATCAGACCAATGAACTAAAGTAGTATGTCAATACATGATTATTGCTGTCTTTGTAAGGGACATTTGCACATGAAAGGCTCCAAAATATTTGATTAATCTGAGATTGCAAGTGAGAAAAATGGTACCAAATTATTATAACAAAGCTGTATACGAAGCTGTATTATAGCATCCTTTAGACTTTATACTTTAGCACCGTGGCAACGAACACCTCTTCCAGACTGTGGTCAAATGTACAACCCACTTCCAAAATGGTCACTTCTCTGCTGTCCTCATCAACGACAACAACATCTGGTGTTATTAGCTGTAACATCTGAAAAGGCATCATTTACATTATTGCACAGTTTGAACATGGCAGTTGAAACACAAGAGTGCTTATACATTTTGGCAGATGATGAACTTATGTCCTTCAATAGATCAACATTTCTGTCGTGCCTAGCAATGTATGTAGCAGCCATTCAGAACAGACACACACGCACGCACGCACGCACATACACACACACACACACACCAATTTTTGGCATTTGTGCTTTATTTTGATAGGACAGTGAACAGAGAGACAGAAAGATGCGGTGGGAGAAAGGGGGAGATGACATACCACGATCCAAGAGCCTCACGTTGCATTCAAACTTAAAATCCGGAACAGCCGTGGTCAGGACCCATTTATATGGTATGTACTCTTACCAGGTGAACGCCCGCACAGACACGTGCGCACACGCACACACACACGCACGCACACGCACACACACACACACACACACACACACACACACACACACACTGAGGGGGAGGGAGCTAGGTTGAGAGGTTATGTTTTTTTTGTTTGTTTTTTTACTTTCTTTTTATTGTTTTTTCTTAGAGCAAGTTGTTTGATGTCAGACCAAAGTTCGCTCAGAGAGAGGTAGCCTACATTAGATGAATAGATATAGGGAGTAGCTTACACATAATGCACCGTACGTATTTCCCCCGGAAACCAATCACAACATTTTGTGACTGGCATTATAATAGTGTAACTTATGTCTAGACTGACGAGTGTCAGTTGTTTCTTTTATGAATATCGTATGTTGTTTTATGTTGTGAGTTTTTATGTGGACCCCAGGAAGACTATAGTGACCGCGGTAGCGGAAGCTAATGGGGATCTGAATAAAGAATTTCAAGAAATAGTCACAAATGTATGCAGATCACAGGCTATTAATTTGAATATCCATCTTATGTAAAATGAATTATAATTGCAGTGCAAATAACAGAATATTTTTCACTCCTTCTTGTTTTTCCGTGCCATCATTAGCTCACATTGTTTCTACTCCATTCATACTGACACTTCACCACTGAATATCAGCGGCCTTGGAAAACATCACTGAATCTTCACTGGCTCTATAAGAAAAAGGCTTGCAAATGTTGAAATTGAGCAAATCCACTTTATGCATTTGTCAAAGCGTGATCATTTGCATTTAGCGTCCAAAGCATTGATTTCAGTCTGGGAGAAAATTATTACATCCATTAAGTCGTTCCACATTTAATTGCCTGTTGGAATCGAGGAGCATTTTATTAAGCAGTGATGTATTCCATTATGTAGCTTGTAATATGGCAGTTTGTGCGCGCTGTCGAGCATCTCCTGTTGATGTTAAAGAGATACAATTTAATTTCTCCTCAGATTAGAAACGAGGTTCGGTGGCAGAATTCAAATCAAAACTGATGAAATCTGTGTGGAGAAGGTCACTTTTCTCTATGAATGATGCAGTCAGATGATGGACCACTAAGGACATTATTATGGTTTTGTGTGCATGTGTGTGCACATGCAGTATAGGCAAGGCTTTTGCCTGATTGGCTAGTCCCACCGGCACCGGCACAGACATGTAGCCCATGTTAGTGGGTCTGAGGTTAATAACCCCCCCAAACAAAAAAACGTAGGAATGGGCTCTATGCACAGCAGCCATATTGGAAAGAAATTGGGCCTCTTCCTTACTTCCTTCACAGGTTTTATCAATGATACTAATGAAGGATTTGTTCCATTTCATGCAGCCCAATGGTTCTCAAATGTTTTAATTTCAAGGACCCCCATAACTCTGAGCGTGTACAAATGAAACCAAATGGACCCTTATGGGTCCATTTGGTTCCATCTGTACACTCTCACAGTTACACACCTTTTAAGGGGCTATTTGGAACCCCCTCAAGGAACCATGAGGGTCCCTGGACCATATATTGAGACCCACTGGTGTAGCAGAGTGTTTCCAGTGAGCCAGCAATGCACCATATCAGCACCCTGCCTCTGATTGACCAGAATGGAACAGAGCCTTCATTAGCATCATTGGTAACACCTGCGAAGGAAGTAAGAAGAGGCCCAATTTATCTCCAAAATGGCTGCTGTGCATAGAGCCTATTGAGTTCATCAGCCCAGTGTTTCCCAACCTGCGGTCCGGGACCCCTTTAGAGGGGCATCACAGTGAGGCCATGTCTGTTTTGAGGCAATCTGGGAACGCCTCTGGGGGCTTAGTCCACTTCTTCCTGGGTGCTTGTATTTATTCCTACTAACATAATTTCTAAATTAGTCTTTGCTTTCTTCCATTGTCTCTGGCTGCGTGTTCTCAACGCAATATGAGTCCAACCCACCATACAGTATCTGCTATCATTGTTGTAACTTTGACATAGTTAACACCCACTTGGTGTAACATTATTGTGACATTTAAACATGTCTGAGAAAAGGCGTATGTGCATATACGCGCATGTGTGTGCATGTGTGAATGCTGTTATGACCCACAAGGGTGCCAGGGAACATAGCAAAAAAAAAAAAAAACAGGGGAGACTTAGTTTACAAAGTACTGTAAATTGGTACTTATTAAATAATTCAAAACAAATAAACACATATAAAGACTGAACAGATGAAGTGTGGAAATCAAGTTAGTAGTGTAATTTGTGTATATGCATGAGTGGGTTGTGGAGTGTGGGTGAGACGTGAGAGTGTCACATGTATTAACATAAATGTTGAAAAAGGTGCATAGTGGGTGAGGTGCGAAAATCTAATGAACTGCCAAAGGACTGGCGAGACAGGCTTTTTTTTAACCCATTAAGACCTGAGGCCTATAAACAAAAGAATCTTCTAAATCCTAACAGTTTTCTGAAAAACTTACGTTGCTACAGTATATCAGTGGTTATTGTAAACTTGTCAAGGACCCCCAAAATGATATGTCTTTGGCCGTGGACCCCCCATCTCAAAATATTTTGTTCCAGGGACCTCCAGAAGCGTGGTTAAATGTCTGAAAATACACAATCATGAAAACATGAATCCGACATACACTGATGACTGCAAGTCTATGAAGCTATCTATGAAAAAGTGTAATCCGCAACACAATTTTATACAATATGTAGTACATGGGGGTCCCTGCTTCATCTCTCTCTCTAGCCTGGACACCAGACGAATCTGCCATTGCAAAAAAAAGAATTGCCCTCGGCAGATTTGGTCTGGCACCGCTCAGTTGTGATTGGATTTCACTCCCTCCGAAGTAGTGAGGGACCAATCAGGGCCAAGTATGCAAATATGGGGCGGGTTTATCACCAGAGGCATTTTTTTTATTTGCCCCTTGGAAATGTAGGTTCTACATAGAGATTCCAGACTAATACCTACGCAGTGATATTAGTCTGGCCGTGTCAGGCTACTCTCTCTCCGCTAAGGGGTCCTTGGGCTGAGAAACGTTGAAGACACTAGAATAGGGAGTCGCGGCACCGAGTGCCGCGCCATGAGCTTGTATATATGCTATTTTTGAAAAATCATGAAAAATATGTTTTTAGATTTTTTTTCTCTCTAGATTTTTAGGATTTAGATTTTTTTTTAGAATCGCCTCAGGTCTTAATGGGTTAAAATGACCAGCTCAACCAGATCTACAGAGTACCGACCAAAAAACTATTATAATAATTAATAGCGGCGCTGACATTACACATAAGACAAACACTTGGAATGGGACATACAGTAGTGGAAAATAAAGACTTCCTTCCATTCTGTATGGAATTAAGTGGTAGGTTTTCGGGTCCTTTGCCACGCGCATGTTTATATAATGTGTATGTAATGTGTCAATGCTACTGACGTTTGCGCGAACACTCTCGAAAACAAAGCATTGCATTGTGGGTTTGCCTACTATAGAAGCCGTGAAGGGAGCTGACAGGCCGTTCTTCATGTCAATCAATCAAGTCGCCTTAATTCAAGTGGCAGATGTCAAAAAGAGGAGGGGTTTTGTGATTTAGTTTATTAATTTGTTTATGCGCATGGCATGCGGTCCACCTGAACAGCCCTATGTGATCTAAACTGATAGATCAGAATCTACTTTTTTGGGCACGAGATAGTTATACAGTAGGCTCTGTGTCCCATTCTATATATACTCTTGGAGATTCTAGGAACCACAAGGTGGTCTGCATTGTATTCTGGTGTTCTAGCCTAGCAGGATAATAGGGTACAACGCCCTCTTTGATATATGATGGTGCCTGATCATTAAAGCCTTTGTATAGGTGAGGAGGGGGATTTTAAATTCTGTTCTATTCTGTTCAGAGCTTGCATCCGCACGGATATGTGCAGCAGAAATGTATCATTTGTACTGAATAAATGTTAAGCATAATTGTGTAGAGGGAACGTGGCCTCCAGGTACGGTGTGTGTTCTGAATGCGTGTGTATGCCCTGCACTCTGTATCTTTGTGCTTTTAGCAGTGCTGGATTTAGAGCTAATGGATCGAAAGGGTCAAACAAAGGCTAGCGCATCGTGTCTTTGGCTCCTTCTCATCCCACACGCAGATAAGGAGACGCTTTGCCACCGAACTAATGCGAGCCCTCAAGACATACTCGCCATTTTCTTCTATAATGTTCCACCTATTAGTTATTAATGGAGGAATTACGTACAGTCAAAGAGAGCTATAGTGAGCTCTGGAACATCCTGGCCTCTGTTTCCTAATGTAAAACAGAAGAACAGATCATATCCCATAATCTAACTAAATAATCTGAACTAAAAAAGCACCTTCAGAGAGCGTAGCAGCTGGCCCAGTCTGTGTTCCGATTCTTTGAAACGGTATTGTACGATAACGGCGCCCCTAGGGATAATGAAGGGGAATTACAATAACGAATCGTTGCGTTTCAGAAGAAGTTGTCTTTCCTCCTCCCCTGGCTCAGGTCCTAAAATCAAATCCTCATTTCCTATACCAGCTGTGTCCTTTCCTTGCATATGTGTCCCTCCCACCGAGGAAGCATGTAGGAAACGAGAAGAGGAGAGAGGAAATACATCAGCGACACAGATGACCCTCCCCAGTGGTGGAAAAAATACTCATGTGTGTTACTTAAGTAAAAGTATCAATACTGCAATGTAGAAATACTCATGTTACAAGTAAAAGTCTGGTATTCGGAATTCAAAAAGAGTAAAAGTACAAAAGTATTGGCATCAAAATATACTTGAGGTACCATAAGTAAATGTGCTCATTACGCAGAATGTCCCATTTCAAGTTTTCAAAACGTATACAAATCTTTTGAAAACAGCAGATCTACAAGCTCACAACGCGTTGCGGTGCGACACGTTGTGAGCTTGTAGATCGGCTATTTTCAAATAGCCGAAGTATATCTAGAGCTTAAGAGGTTAATGTATGTTTAGTAATAATAATCAAAATCTACAAAGTAACCAGTAGCTAAAGTTTTCAAATAATTGTAGCGGAGTAAAAGTACAATATGTAGTCGAGTAGTAAAATACTCGACTACATCATCGATTACAAAAAATACCTCAAAATGTAACTTATGTTCAGTACTTGAGTACATGTACTTAGTTACTTTACACACTGACACTCCCCCTCCCTTGTAGGGGCGTTATACTGCCAGCTGGAGGGGCGGGGTAATCACACAATCATGCTGTTCAACTTGGAGTCTTCCTGGTAGCAAGCACTTGGGTTTCCTACCTCCTCAGTGATGCATCCTAATCCTAAATCCTATCTCCTTCAAGCAGGCACAATGGACTAATTGGATGTACTGACTTGTAATGAATTCACTCATATATCCATTATTGTTAGACTGCACATATATTACTCAGATACTCATTTATGAATGCTGTGAACACTGTACATTTATGCATGTTATTGGTTCTATGTACCATAGAATATTGTCATACATATGCATTGGCCGGAGCAGTACTGCTGCAGGAGGATGACGTAGGTATTGACCATCCAAACTGTTATTTCTCAAAGAAATTTAATGCACCTCAGAGCAATTACAGTACTATTGAGAATGAGGCTCTCTCTTTATTGCTTGCTCTGCAATTTTTTGAGGTTTACGTGGGATCTAGCCCATTGCCTGTAGTTGTTTATACTGATCATAACCCTTTGGTTTTTCTGAGACAGATGAAACATTCGAATCAAAGGCTCATGCGATGGTCATTACTGGTACAGGATTTCAACTTAGAGATTCGTCACAAGAAAGGAGTTGATAATGTCTTGGCAGATGCCCTTTCTCGTGTTTATGCCCCAGCTTAAGAAACTTCTTTTTTGGGGGGGGAGGTTTTCTTTAAGGGGGGGGGTGTTACGGCCCTAGCCGTATGGTTATATTATGTGTGGTTATATTTTGGTTATATGTCTGTGCTATGTGTGGCTTGTGTTATATTGTTGTCTTTCTGTGTTCCATATAAGGTCATGAGTGGTGGTGGAAGCTGTGAGTCTGAGTCTGGGTGTGGTGCTGGTATGAGTGAGTGAGTGATTGACTTCCAGCTGTCCAGATTGACAGGTCCAGCCTCTGGCCCTGTTCTCCTGCTCCCATTCGTCGTCCCTTTGTCTCCGCCCTAGCCAGGGCTGGCTGTTCTCTGAAGCTCACCTACAAAATCTCATTCTGCTCTGTCTGTCATGGGGACTGGTTGCTCTCATTTGAAAGAGCTGCAGAGATTCAATCCCTCTGTCTCCCCGAACCCATGTAGCCTGATCTGATCTGATCTGATCTGATCTGTTGTGTTCTGTTTTCTTTGCCTTCTGTTTGTTCATTTGTCCATCAGTGACTTTTGATTCAATCAGTTATTTTGTTTGTTCTTTAGCTACTTTTGTTTGCTCTTCAGTTATACTTATTTCAGTTTCTTGGTTTAATCTATAATTTCATTATAGTTGAAGGAAAGGAAAATAAAATCAATTCATTTTTGAAAGCGACTTTGTCCTCCATTATTATGTCACCTCCCCTACCCTAGACAGGGGGTCGTAACAGTAGGGAACAAAACTACTAATCACCAGAAGTCCTAAGTGCATTCTCTTCTAAAACAATAGCCATTTGGTTCCATTTGAATGCCCTCAGAGTTATGGGGGTCCTTGGAATCAGCTTGTGTGGGAGGTTAGAGTCTTTCGACACATCAGAAGGACAGAAGTTCTCGTGCTTGTGGTTATAACGTCCTTCACGCTCAGTCCCGTTCGTTGTCACTCAGGAAGATGATGTTATCTGGGAGGAACACAGGATTGATTGATCGTTTGGATACTTTATTAGTCTGAAATGTAAAACAGCACGAGGTACAGTCAGACATTAAAAGAGTAATTCACCAAAAAAACAATCTTATTTTCTATTAACTGTGTAGTTGACTCGTATTCCTGAGCCAATAATTTGATGCCCGGGTCATCAGTCAATAGGAGACTCAGTAGGAGATTCAATGACAATCTCCACCGGTCATCAACTGATTGGCTCAGGAATGCGACAAAACAATATTGATGTTCATGTTTGTATGAAGTGGTTTCCTGACCTGCTATGATGGTGCTTGCTGGCCTGTCGTCTCACTTGGTTCTTGTCCACATACTCTCCATAGTCCAGCTTCCCTTCCATTAGGACTCTGGCACTGTGACAAAAACACCACACCAAGATGAATTGAATACACAGCCACAGGACCACAATGGAAATGTCTTATCCTCTTAGCATCGCATTGCATATAATTGTACCACTGTACTCTTTGCAAACCGGTTAATAAAGTATTCATTCAAACACGACAGATATATTGAACGTGAACTGCTGTGGACTGACACTGAGAAATATTGGTTCTCAAAGTGGGGTCTGGGGACCCCTAGGGGTCCTTGAGGGAGTTCCATGGGGTCCCCAGCTAAATGATAGATATGGGAACCAAATGGACCCTTATGGGTCTGTAACTCAGAGTGTACAAATGAAACCATTTGGTTCCATTTTTGCACTCTGAGTTAAATTAATATTGATTTTACAATATAAATTGGGGTCCCAGAGAATGAAATGCCATTATATGGGGGTTTGTAGCCTAAAGCATGTCAAACTGGGGGTCCTTGAAATTAAAATGGTTGAGAATCACTGCTAGAGCCGTAAAAAATCTTTTTCCATCTCTTATCCCTGGCATATTTTTTCAAATGGGGGTCCGCGGGCTAATAAGTGTCAATGTGGGGGTCCTTGGCACAAAAACGTTTGAGAACCACTGATCTGTGTAAACAACTACACTGTGAAACAAACCCAAATAAGCAACTACACTTTAGAAACAAGCCCAAATGAACAACTACACTTTAGAAACAAGCCCAAATGAACAACTACACTTTAGAAACAAGTCCAAACTAGAAAAAGTGCTTCTCGGAGCACAAGTCTCCGCCAGGTCAGGTAGGTTATTATGGCCTCCTGGTGGCGCTATAATAGGCCAATGTGAAAAAGGTGCCATTTGTTCTTAGGCCTTTCAGGGCAATCGGACTGCATTCATGATTTGAGGCATTTTAGTTAATAGCGACCACAATATGCAGTGAAATAATAATACGTGTTTCTTAAACTGTAAATTAGTAAGTTCCTTTTTAACCGTTTTAACTATTTATGAAATGACATGATAATACAATAAATCACAACAGGGAGTGAGGAGAGAGGGGTTTCACCGCCACGAAAAGCGCACACAAGGCACACACGCACTTCACTCACTGTAAGACACAAGAGAAAATGTTGAAATACACACAACACTGGGTTCTTCAAAATAATAGCGTGCAAGCAGTCATGCACTAAAGATAAAACAAACCATGCACTAAAGATAAAACAAACCCCAATACTACAGCCTATCACCCGTGACCACCCACCTGTCGGGACCACCCGTATTACTGGTACGGCCGGAGCCAAATATACCTCAGTTTACCTCAGTGAGAACAGTTGGTTTGCACAACAAAAATAAACAAAAATAAACCTAAATGAAATAAGCAAATCAAATAATAACCAAAGTAATAAGGACAAAAACAGCAGAGGCAAACAGAGCTTCTCCTAACAAAACAAAAGGACATAATTAATAAACTGGTCAATGACTTAAGATAAAAACTACAATGTGCGCAGCGCGACTGCCTTACCTCTATTAACAGATACAGTGGCACAGACTGGACAGACACGGACACACAGCACGCCACGCACACCGGGAGCACCTCCGTTTACAACAAAAACAGGTCGGGGAGGGGGGGAGCAGTGAGCACCTGCAGAGTTATTATATACAGATGTGCAATTTCAAAACTTCAAATGTCCTGCCATCGCCAAGACAGTACATTTTCAGGGGATTCCCAGGGCAATAAGAGGGACAAAGAAGGGCATTTAAAATGCTGAATTATTTTGATGATCACTGCTTTTATGATGCTAATTCATTTGAGCAACTGGTCAAGGACCTCTTCAAATCACCTTTAACCTCATAATGAGTCTGACAGCTTCTTCAACACACATTCTTTTGTTCTCATGTATATGGATGTCTGTTGAAGGGAAAAACGGGGGTGTGTAGTGACAACTTCTTTTCAGGGGCAAAACAGTGCATTTTTAAGGGCAGAAAAGGGAGGAAAAAATGCATTTTCAGGGCACTTTCAGGGAAAGAACAGTAACGTGTGAAGTTTTGAAGTGGCACATCTGTATATATGTATGTATGTGTGTGTGTGTGTGTGTGTGTGTGTGTGTGTGTGTGTGTGTGTGTGTGTGTGTGTGTGTGTGTGTGTGTGTGTGTGTGTGTGTGTACACACACACATATATATATATATATATATATATATATATATATATATATATATATATATATATATATATATATATATATACATATATATATATATATATATATATATATATATATATATATATATATATATACATATATACATATATATATATATATACATATATATATATATATATATATATATATATATATATATATATATATATATATATATATATATATATATATAGGGCTGGGACTTTAACTGATTAATGTAGATTAATTAATTACAGAAAATTAACGCGATTAAAAAAATGTATCGCATTTTAATCGCGCTTAGTTTATGCACCACAGCTCACTGGACGAGTTTCAGGTGTACCGATCATACCAGTGCACCAACCAACAGCCAACACACCCCAGTGCACGCAATGGGACAAGAAGCCGATCAGACTGCTTTGCTTGGCCCAGTGGATGGGAAATTTAGATTTAAAAAACTCTCTGATGGAAGCGTGGATAAAAACACGGTTGTATGCAGAACATTTTTTTGTTGCTTAAACTTATGTATTCACTCATTGATTCACTCATATACCAAAATCTGTTTTAACTGAAAAGAAATTGCTTCTCAGGTCAAATATTGATATGCGATTAAACATGCGATTAATTTAGATTAATTAATTACAAAGCCTCTAATTAATTAGATTAATTGTTTTAATCGAGTCCCATTATATATATATATATATATATATATATATATATATATATATATATATATATATATATATATTATATATATATATATATATATATATATATATATTTCGCCTTTTGGCTTCGTCAGGTGCATTCTGAGAATGCACCTGACGAAGCCAAAAGGCGGAACGCGTTGCGCACAAATAAAAGCAATGAAAATATAAAAGTCCATCTCATCATTGGAGTGTGCGGCCTCATCTCACCTGTCTGATATATATATATATATATATATATATATATATATATATATATATATATATATATATATATATATATATATATATATATATATATATATATATATATATATATATATATATAACCCCACATATGGACACAGGACACAGGCAGATACCGAGTTCTCTATATATGGCTTAGACACAGACAGACAGATAGGTAAATGAGTACTTAAGCATTAGGCTACTAAATATTTTTACAGTTAGGATCAGATTTAGTACTCAGTCAATATCACTTAAAGATATTGAAGATGGTGATCAGACTCACGAGCTGCCCACTTTCAGTCAATGTCACAACCAGTACTGTACTCCATCAGGTTCCCAGCAGTACACCTTACACCTGAATTAGATTCAGGGTTGTCAGTGACACACTGGGCCGACAGGAGAACAGGCGGGTGCTACTGGCAGGGTGACTGCTAAGGGCATTTCATCATTTCTCCATCCAACAGACAGATAGGTTCCAGCATATACTTAAAGGTCCCATTTGCACTACGCTGTCTTCCACGGTCTCAGCTAAAAAACAATTATTATAGTTCACTATGCAAAAACGTATTTATAAAGGAATAACTTAAAGGAAACTTTTATCTTGAATTTGAACTTGGAAAGCCACTTTAGTGTATTGTTATTTAAGCTTTTATTAAACGCATATTGTTACTTTCCATAGCGTTGCATCTTGGGTAATGTTCATTACATGAATGTTGCTCTCTGATTGGCTGGCAGGTCAACGTTTTGTGAGCAGTGTTGCCATGTCAGCTTATTATAAGCGACTTGCATGGCCTTTTTCTGTAAAGTTGCTTGTAAATATTGGTAGTTGCGGGTGGCGTTTTTTTTGGCCTTGTTTCTAAAGTGTAGTTGCTTATTTGAGCTTGCTTCCTAAATGTTTTTTTATTATTATTTAAACCAGTGGTTCTCAAAGATTTTCATGTCATGGACCCACAAATTATTGTATTGTATGTCCCTAACCCCCATCAAATGTTCTGTGCCAGGGTGCCCTGTACCAGATTTGTGTTTTTAGATCGGCTATTTTCAAAAGGCCAATGTATATAGGTTAAAAGTGCTCATGTGTTGTCACTTCTTTTGGGCTTGTTTGGTTGCTTATTTCTCACGCAAAACTGGCAACGCGTTGTACGTTCAGAATGCCTCATGGGTAATGTAGTCATTTTCTGCTATTTCGGTTCTACTGTGATAGACTGTATTGGGGCAAAAAAAGCCTGCCGCTGGCGGCTATATTATGACTTGTCATATCTTGTTTTAATTCTGTAAAATCATGGTTAGAAAATAATCCCCAAGTGTATTCAAACTGTTTTATTGTTATTATTCTTATTCTTATTAGGAATAAAGACAAAACAAGAGCATGTGATCATTTTATTTTTTTTTGCGTGTGAGAGCGGCTGACCCGCTCACCCACAGCCCGCATAATTGCCTCTGAAATTCTGACTCGACCCACCCGCGCCGCGGGTTGACCCGCGGCCCGCGGGTCCCGCGGGTTACGGGTCGACCCGCTCATCACTACCGGGGACCATGGACTGGGGAGGGCGCCGCCTTGTGGACACGGCCGGTATTGCGCCCCGCGGCCACCACAGGCCTATCCAGGCTTGTGGATCTACTTTTTTTCCACCCTTTTTGAGCCCGGATTTCGGCTTTCGGACCCGCGGGGCGTCGGAGCCGCGCCACGTAACCTTAAATTGTACGTGTTGAAAGCATGTTCTGGGGGTACGTATACGTGTACATTATGTCACAAGGAAAACTTGACCGTGATGACCATGACCATGACTGACCATGATGCTGACCATGCTACTGACCATGATACTGACCATGATGCTGACCATGATGCTTGGGCAACATGATTGGTCAAACTTAATTGCTTTGACCTGGTCAGCTAAGACACATTAAACTATATGTATAGTTTCTCTCATCAATTCAAATTCAGACAGCTGTGAAACTGACTGATGTTAAATTATATTGATAATTTCTCATCAATTCAAATTCAAACAGCTTTGAAACCTATAGGTACCTGTAACAACAGCTGCAAAGAATTACTGATCATTGCAGTGAACTATTGAACTTTTATCACAGCTAATAAAGTAAAATATTAATAATAATAATGATACATGTCTATACTAATATCGAGCTTTTGTAGATATCCAAAACAACTATATTACAAAAAAATGAGTTTAAAGGTATAATAAGCTATGGAAAACTTAGCTTATTATAAAAAATAAAAAAAATAGAGGGGGATTTAAATGAGTACAAACAAAGTTCTGATATACAGACATGAACATTACACAGTCAAATGAATACGGGTTGGACATATATGGCTGGGGGTCCTCCCCCAGAAACTTTTTAACACAGTAGATACTGTATTAAAAAGGGAGTTTAATACTTTTATCAGTCATAGGAAAATTATGGGTAAATTATTTTATTTTATCCATTAGAACCCTAAACTTATAGAAATCGTTTTGATGACTGAAGCAAATAACCACTCCTGATATTGACATAATTCTGACATGATACTGACCACCATGATACTGACCATGATACTGACATAATACTGACATAATACTGACCATGATACTGACATGATACTGACCATGATACTGACCATGATACTGACATGATACTGACATGATACTGACCATGATACTGACATGATACTGACATGATACTGACCATGATACTGACATGATACTGACCATGATACTGACATGATACTGACAGACAGACAGACAGACAGACAAGACAAAACATTAGAATATTACATGGGCTGATGGAACATAAGGCTGAAGGAACATAGGGCTGAGGGAACATAGGGTTGAGGGAACATAGGGCTGAGGGAACATAGGGTCTATTTTGGGATGAGGGAACATAGGGCTGAGGGAACATAGGGTCTAATTTGGGATGAGGGAACATAGGGCTGAGGGAACATAGGGCTGAGGGAACATAGGGCTGAGGGAACATAGGGTTGAGGGAACTTGAGTACGCTCCCGAGGTGGGTCCATATATTGAAACAGAGCAATGTATGTGTGGCCCCTCCAAGAGAGTGTGACCTCATTTATATGTATTTTAAAGTCTGATAATTATTTTCTACAATTTCGTTGTACTACTGTTTCCATTTCATGTTAAACCTCCATGGAGCAGTGAGGGCGGAACGTTTGTTCTTAGCCCAGTTTCTCTGGGGATCCAATATAAGGTAGCACCCCTTCCGGTTCTCCTCAGTTGCATTCTGGTAAGAGAAACAACAAGTTTGTTCCGTGTCTTCTCCTGTTTAATTCAGGTCAGTACAATGTAAACAAACCAACGTTTTATCTCATAAGAGCAGGCTTTAGTAATTAGGTATTTTCGCTAAATGTTATTGGGTAAATGAGTGTTTAAAGTGACGTCTTTTACCGGAGGAAAAGTTGAAAAAAATGAAACTGAAACTGTCTATGGGTGACGCCATTTTGTGCCTACGTGCTATTGTTCAGAGCGGGGTGTTTGTAAGGGCTCCTGTACACAGTGACTATTTTGATTTGGGGTTTCATTGTTTTGTTTATGCTTTGATTCATGAAAACATGCACTGTTATGATGATTTTGACTAACACCTCGAGTTATTTTCTATATATATATATATATTTTGTCAATGTTGTGGAACACAAGCATTCCAAACCTTCATTTCAGTGTCCTGTGAGTAGAGCAGCACATAAGTATCTTCGCTTTTGGTAGCGAGTAGTTAAAGGGACAGTGCACCTTAAAAATGCACTTTGATAATGCACTTTTAAACAGTGTACAAGCCATTCAGATGCTGTGTAAATTATACTTTAGTGTTAAAGAGTATTATTGAACTTAAGGGTCAATTAAAATATTGAATAAGAGTGAATATATGAAAAAGTGAATTAATGTGATCTGAATATGTATTTTGGTGAACTGAAATTGTGATTAATGTGAAAATGAAGAACACTACTGAGCCAAAGACTAAAACAGAGATGAATTAAACTTTTGTTACCACTTTCTTTGTAGAAGGTTGCATGGATCATGTATGGGGGTGGAGCAAAGTGTGTTAGATTGTGATTGGTGAAGAGATGGTTCTATTGTTCTCTTTGACCAATCATTCAAAGCAGTGGACTCAGGTCTTAGCATAAGAAGGGTTTGTAGTTGACAGTTCTCCACAACTCCTCCAGGATATCGTTGATTGCTGATCCGATCTGATTGTGGACTCCAGACTTCAGGTGAAGATGAACTCTCTCAACTCCACCAGGGACAATTCTGCTGAACAGGAGGAACACAAAGACCCCGGTATGTTACCTGCTCTCCCTCCTTTTCATTTCCCCCTGTTCTGTCATAGTTCTGTCGTTGTTTGTTTCTTTCCTTTTCAAGTTTAAACATACACGTCGCACTATTCATTTTATACTCAATTGTATATGTTGTTTCATTGTAATTTGACTAGTAGTTTTGCTGTAGATTAGATTTAAATCGTTTCAGTTTAGCCTCACAGTTCAGCCAAATGTTAAATGTAGAATGCAAGTGCCTTTAGTATTACTTCAGTTTTAAGTAACCACTTAATACTAGCATATCCAAAAGCTTGTAATGTGTTGCATTATGAGTTGTTGTGAGCTTGTAGAATGGCTATTTAATGTGGTTGCCCTAACAGGGCAACCAGACTATTGTTATTAGTGTATTAGTGTTATTAGTGTGGTTGCCCTAACAGGGCAACCAGACTATTGTTAGTGTGGTTGCCCAACAGGGCAACCAGACTATAGTACTCTATACACTTTCCATCTTTATAGATAAACTTTTTTCAAACCGCTACTCCTCCCACAGTTTTTATACCCTAATGTTGTGCCATATATCAAAATGACCGTCTTGAACGGGAATCGTGTGCTTGTATTTTGCTAAGAGATTGGTTGAATATATTAATTTATTAGTGCCATTAAATGTCCCCATCCACTTTAATGGAAAAGTGCAAAAACTCAAATTCAAGTATTTTTTTCTCAGAAACCTTAACAGCTAGAGTTATCAGATTTGGAGGGATAATTTATAATTAAGTCCCAAATTATTTAACAAAATATCACACCATTCGGCCTCATGGTGGCGCTATAACAGCCCCCTTTACGTTTTGGCCCGTAACTCTTGAACCGTAGGTCCTAAAATCAAAATTTCTTTTCACCTGGATTCCTTGGGTCACGACGCATCTCCCCATATAGGCCACGCCCATTTGCGTCAGGATAGATTTTTTGATATTGATTTATTAGTGCATTAAATTTCCCCATCCACTTTAATGGGAATTGCAAAAACTCCCATTCAAGTATTTTTTTCTCGGAAACCGTAAGGGCTACAGTTACAAAACTTGGAGGGGAGGTTAATAGTTTTTTGCGAAATTATTATGAAAAGAATCACACCAGTCGGCCACATGGTGGCGCTATAACAGCCCACTTTACCTTTTGGCCTATAACTCTTGAACCGTAGGTCGTAAAATCAAAATGTCTTTTTCCCTAGATTCCTTGGGTCATTACGCAGCTCCCCATATAGGCCACGCCCATTTGCGTCAGGATGTTTTCCCAAATCTCACACAAATCGGTACACGTGATCTATGGACCCCTGCGATAAACCTGTCCAAACGACATTATGATAGTCCGACCGGCGTTGGCGCAACCACACTTTGCAATTTCCCCGGAATTGCGACGCGTCTAGTTTCATGTTTCTTTCTAGATAAACAATACTTTGGCACGCTACTCCTCCCACAGTTTATTTTTCCCAATTTAGTGCCATATGTCAAAATGACCGTCTTGAACGGTACTCGTGCGCTTGTATTTTGCTAAGAAATTGCTTGCATAGTTTTATTGATATTGATTTATTAGTGCATTAAATTTCCCCATCCGCTTTAATGTAAAAGTGAAAAAACTCAAATTCAAGTATTTTTTTCTCAAAAACCGTAAGAGCTAGAGTTACCAGATTTGGAGGGAAGGTTCATAATTTAGTCCGAAATTATTAGAAAAATTATCACACCATTCGGCCTCATGGTGGCGCTATAACAGCCCCCTTTACGTTTTGGCCCGTAACTCTTGAACCGTAGGTCCTAAAATCAAAATTTCTTTTCACCTGGATTCCTTGGGTCACGACGCATCTCCCCATATAGGCCACGCCCATTTGCGTCTGGATAGATTTTTTGATATTGATTTATTACTGCATTAAATATCCCCATCCACTTTAATGGGAATTGCAAAAACTCCCATTCAAGTTTTTTTTTCTCGGAGACCGTAAGGGCTACAGTTACAAGACTTGGAGGGGAGGTTAATGTTTTTTTGCAAAATTATTGAAAAAATAATTAAACCATTCGGCCTCATGGCGGCGCTATAACAGCCCACTTTACCTTTTGGCCTATAACTCTTGAACCGTAGGTCGTAAAATCAAAATTTCCTTTTCCCTAGATTCCTTGGGTCATTACGCAACTTTCCATATAGGCCATGCCCATTTGCGTCTGGATAGATTTTTTGATATTGATTTATTAGTGTATTACATTTCCCCATCCACTTTAATGGGAATTGCAAAAACTCCCATTCAAGTATTTTTGTCTCGGAAACCGTAAGAGCTAAAGTTACCAGATTTGGAGGGGAGGTTCATGATTTAGTCCGAAATTATAAAAAAAATGATCACACCATTCGGCCTCATGGTGGCGCTATAACAGTCCCCTTTACATTTTGGCCTATAACTCTTGAACCGTAGGTCGTAAAATCAAAATTTCTTTTCACCTGGATTCCTTGGGTCACGATGCACCTCCCCATATAGGCCACGCCCATTTGCATCAGGATAGATTTTCGCCATTTTGAATTTTCTTCAAAAAACACTTTTTGCTCCTTTTCCTATTTTTTTTTCTCCAAATCTCACAAAAATCGGTACACGTGATCTATGGACCCCTGCGATCAACATATCCAAACGGCATTATTATAGTCCTTACCGTTCTTCCGTAAATTGTTTCCAAAGTTAGTGGGAGGGACCCGTTTTACCAAAAATGTCAAAAATCACGAACAAAACGTCCAATCGATCCCAAATTTGAATCACATGTCGAGGGTGATTTACTCAACGAGTCCCCAAAAGCATTTCCACTTTGACCCATAGGGGGCGCCACGAATGCGCAAAATGTCACCGTTTGATGCAAAAACATGATTTTTTGGGGGGGGGCAGTCCCTTCAAAATGAAACACAAGTGATCTCTGGAGTGACGTGACAATGTAATTGGCGCAGTGTCCGACGGTATTCCTCCCGGCGTATTACTCGAGTCCCGACCGGCGTCGGCGCAACCACACTTTGCAATTGCCAATTGCGACGCGTCTAGTTTATATTGGGGTTTATATTTTTATTATGGTTATTAAGGACATTGTTAGCTAGCTATTTGGCTAAAATGATTGTTCAATATAGTGTCTAAGTATTCAGTGTGGAAAAAATATCTTTCCTTTGAAAAAATATCTTTCCTTTATCTTTGTTCCAATCCAGTGTTGCATCATCAGTCTGGCTTCCCTGTCATACCAGAGGTGAATGAACAAAGACGCTTAGCTAAGCAAAAACTTCACTGCTGCGATCAATGTGGAAAAAACTTCCCTAACCTGTCTAAACTTAAAATACACCAGAGAATTCACACTGGTGAGAAACCCTATGGATGTGACCAGTGTGGAAAACACTTCTCTCAAATTACCAATCTTAAAAGCCACAAGCAAATTCACACTGGAGAGAAACCGTATGGATGTGATCAGTGTGGAAAACACTTCTCTCAAATTACGAATCTTAAAAGCCACAAGAGAATTCACACTGGAGAGAACCCCTATGGATGTGACCAGTGTGGACAGCACTTCTCTCAAATTGTCGGCCTTAATAGACACCAGAGAATTCACACTCGAGAGAAACCCTATGGATGTGACCAGTGTGGTCAACACTTCTCTGAGATATCCACCCTTAGAACACACCGGAGAATTCACACTGGAGAGAAACCCTATAGCTGCGAAAGGTGTCTGAGCAACTTTACGACACAATCTTCGTTAAATAAACACCAGAGAGTTCACACTGGAGAGAAACCCTATGGGTGTGAACATTGTGGACAACACTTCTCTCAAATGTCCAGCCTTAAAACACACCAAAGAATTCACACTGGAGAGAAACCCTATTGCTGCGAAAGGTGTCTGAGCAACTTTACGACACAATCTTCGTTAAATAAACACCAGAGAATTCACACATGATTGAAATCCTATTTTTGGTCAATGTGGAATTAAATTTACTCGGTTAAGAAGTCTAAAATGTCATGCATGCACACATCAATGCAAAAGGATAGTGAACAGTGTGACAAGCACATCATTAGAAGTAGAAACGTGCAACATGATGACCCATTGTTGTTATTTTAAGCAGTTGTTTATTACCGGTAAGTCTGCTGAGCTGTTATGAACCTATTACATGTATATTAGCATTGCTGACCGAGACAAGAAGGTGGGCGCACACAGTGGTCAGTGTGGAAAGGGTTTTACTTAGTCTAAATGAGCATGCACGCACTCAATGAGTAATACTCAATGAATTGCATGTACAATTTTAAATTACAATTTTCTGGGGAAAAAAAACATTTGTCAAATTGCATTAGCACAGTCTTTGTGGAACATGTCCCACCAAATGTTTACAATTTACAATTTTAAATGACAATTTTCCGGAATAAAATCTATGTTGAAAAAACAAACAAACTATACCTGTTTGTCAAATTGCAAATTGCCTTGGCGCAGTCTTTGTGAAACTTGTCCCACCAAATGTTTACTTCTTGTACCTGAGTGACAAATAAACCTCACCATATTGATTCTATATTATTTTGTAGTACTTTCTTATTCACAGGTACGGTGGTGTCTGGTGTTGAAGGCAGTTAGTACAAATTTCTTTATATATGTATGCTTTCTGACTTCTTGTATATTCCTGATTGCTGCTATAGATACCATACCTAACTTGGATATTGTTTCCTTATATATGATGGTATTTTTTAACTTCATCACACCTAGTTGTTATATTGCATTGTTTTACTGTATTACTTGCTGAACATGTCCCATCGATATTTGATTTATTGTACCAAGTGAGTTACAAATAAACCCTTCTTGATTCATTCTTGATGATTTGTTTCTTCTTTTTTCTTGTATGAATAATTTTCAATGTAATAATGATAAAATCACACAATAACTTCTGCAAATGGTGTATATATATATATGAATGTCTTAATATTTTTTATTAAACGTGAAATAACATTGCCATTTTAATGATTAATAATATTTTTTATAAACAAACACACATGACCAACAATAAAGCACAGATATATTTGTATGTTAATAGATTATTTTAGGATTTATTTGTATTCTTGTTAGTCGTATCTCAAGTTTCTTAGTGGGGAAAGAAGGAAAGCACAGTGATGTTGAATGGGATCCAGGCAGGTCCATGATTTGAACAGTATGGCTTGCATTAAACATGTGTTTTTCATTAAGCTTTATTCAACATGTAAATGGCAGCAAGACATGCACAATAGCAATGATAGCGGTTTATATTTTATATAATATTACCAGAAACACATAAAGAGATAACCCTGAATGACCATAACAGGTCTGTAACTCAGAGTGTACAAATGGAACCAAATGGACCTTGTGTTTTACAGGTCTGTTGGGTCATGGTGTCCCCCCAGAGTCAATCACCTCTGTACAATTAGTACCTGTCCTTAAAGGCAAGGCAGGTAAACTAAACAGCATTGACAACAATAGACCTATCGCTCGGGCCAGCACTCCAAAGTTTTGGAAAGAATCATGCTTGTGCTCCTTGAAATGTTTGTCCTGACTGCAGATAACCGTTTGGATTTAAAAAGAAACACGGCACAGACTTATGCACCTTTGCACTTAAAGAACTGATTTGCCAGCTGCAGTAGCCATAATTCCACTGTCTTCATATGCTTCATTGATGTGTCTCGAGCTTTTGACAGGATTAACCACTACAAACTGTTTCAGGACTTTGCAAATTCAGGACTGTGATTGGCTAGCGAAACACATGACACATGTGCAGCCCTATGAATAGCAGTATGGACTTAAAAAACACATTTATGTTTTTTTTAAGTGAGTCATGTTGTGATGACCACACACCGCCCACTTCACACTGGGTGTGATTTTTAATGAATGCAGACCATTGTAACGTCCACTGCAAATAGATCTTGAATATAGGCCATAACGGAGAGGTGTGAAACATGTGGAAGGAGTTGAGCAGATAGTCGGGCCATATTTTTTTAAAACATGCTTTAGTAAAGAGGAAAGCACAAATCGTGCACACATTCTGTCCGTTAGTGTTACACCTCAATGAAACCTTCACACAGCGCATTCATCAGGCACTGCAACGATCAAAGGCATCACACAATGCTGCTTTAAAATATTACACAATGAATATTTCATTCCTTAACCTACAAATTCCAACAGTATTTGTCTGTCTGTGTCGGTCTCTCTCTCTCTCTCTCTGTGTCTGCTTCCAGAATAGCAGCCGTTTATGCTGGGGAGTGAAGATTACAGTTATTTGGTTTAGTCATGCGGAACCGCCCCCCCTTTTGTACGTCGCCCTGAGAGCACTCCATCTGTGTGCTGTATTGTGAGTGAAGGTCAGTCTGGGGCCACGACGGACCTCCGTATCGGTCTCTCTGCCGGCGGACGGATGGCTGCCGGGGCCTCTGCCGCCCCGTTCGCCCGCCCGCCGCCCTCCTCCTTATCAACCGCTCTCACACCTGTGGCGGGAGGGAGGAGGGGGAGCGAGCGAGCGACCGCTCTCTCTCTCTCAGCGTTCCTGCCGCAGGGCCCCAGACGGAGCGATTGGTGCAGATTACGCATTAAAAACCCGGAGAAAAAGGGGGACGGGGGTTTAAGCGGGAGGGGGCAGGGGCTGCCAGGCTTTTTTTCCGCGGTGCCTTCTTGCAGGCAGCCTGGCTGGGGAGATGCCCAGGCTCTTCTCAGCTTCATCCCTGTGCCTTGGGCATGAGGCCAAGGCGGTACTAGCTCTCTCTGAGTTCTCGTTATAGGCCAGGAGAATGTGGCGTCTTCTCGGCTGTTATAGAGTGCAGTGAAGGAGAGGCGAGCTCATGCATCAAGTGCACCGAGGGTGAGCTGTAAGCGCCGGATAGTGTTTTCCATCTCTGTCGGCCCTCTCAGTCTGGGGGAAGGCGGCGTCCCACCGTTGGCGCGCTCAGCCAGTATAACGATCAGGCTCAGCCTTCCGAGACCGCTCGCTCACTCAGTGTTGCCATGCCCGCTTATTATAAGCGACCTTGGGCTTGTATTTTCTTTAAAGTTGCTTGTAAATGTAGCGGGTTGGGCTTGTTTCTAATGTGTAGTTGCTTATTTAGGCTTGTTTCCAAAGTTTTTATTTTTTTATCCCACGATTTTTTAACCCTTTTTCACCCGGTGCCAATTTTCGAAGTGATCCTGGGCGCTACACTCCCCCCACAGCCTAGGGAGCCCTGGGCCGAGCTCATGCCTCCTTCAATGAGAGCCAACCTGACAGGGGGGAATTTCCCCGGTAGGACGTAGAGCGTGGAAGGAACACGTTATTCCAACCAGTTCCCTTCTCCATCAGGCGCCCCGGCTGTCATTGGGGAGGCAGTATAGAGACCAGGATTACTACATGTTTTTGCTTCCAAAGTTTTAAATTAATATTTAACCCAGTGGTTCTCGAATATTTTCATGTCATGGACCCCCCAAATTAATATGTATTTGTCCCTGGGAGGCATGCGTTAATCCGACAGACCTTTTTTCCGACTATGTGGCATCCGCGTGCGGTTAGGGTTAGGGTGCGGGTTTGGTTCGGGTTTAGTATTGGAAACGTCGGAGCGCTGCGCTGTCGGAGGAATGCGCTGTCGGACTAACGTACTGCACCCTTTGTCCCTTACCCCCATCTGTGCCAGAGAGCCCCGTACCAGATTTGTGTTGTTTTTAGAATGTTTCGAAGATTTTTTGGGGAAAATAGCAGCTCTACAAGCTCACAACACGTCGCCATGATGTGACACGTTGTGAGCTTGTATTTTCACATATCCAATGCACATAGATTTAAAGTTCTCATGTGGACTATAATAGTTGCTTCTTTTGGGCTTGTTTTCCCAGACCTGGTTAGTTTTCTTATTTATCTCACAAGATCTGGCAACACTGCTGGCAGGATGGGGGAAAGGATGCAATGGTGGAAAGTAACTACATGCACTTACTCTAGTGCTGTGCCATTTTGAGGTATTTATTGTTCAACACTTTATACTTCTTCTACCCCACTACATCTCAGAGGCATATGTTGTTCTTTGGACTCCACTACAATTATTTGAAAGCTTTACTTACTGCCTGATATACTGGTATAATTTGATCATTATTGAAAAACATACGTGAACTACTTAAGTGGTGACTCTGGGCTGGCATTCTACAAGCACTGTTCCTCATTACCCTGCCTGTAGCAATGCATGGCAGGGTATTGTAATCACTCTGTGTGCGTGCGTGCAATGCGTTCATGCATGCGCGTGTGTGTGAGTGTGTGTGTGTGTGTGTGCGCGTGTGTGCGTGTGTGTGTGTGTGTGTGCGCGCGTCTGTCTCTCTGTCCAACCCAGTCTCCAAGCCAAAACGTTCGTATTGGACATTTCTGCAAAGTATCAATTCGTTAAATGTGAACGTTTTTTTGTTCAATTTCGTTAGAATGGAACGTCTCGTATGGTCTGCTGTCTCTGTCGGTCAGTGTGTGTAGGCTCTATGCACAGCAGCCATATTGGAAAGAAATTGGGCCTCTTCCTTACCTCCTTCACAGGTGTTACCAATGATACTAATGAAGGCTTTGTTCCATTTCATGTAGCACAGTGGTTCTCAAACCTTTTAATTTCAAGGACCCCATTACTCTGAGAGTGTACAAATGCAACCAAATGGACCCGTTCCATTTGTACACTCTCAGAGTTACACACCTTTTAAGCCCCCTCAAGGAACCATGAGGGTCCCTGGACCACACTTTGAGACCCACTGGTGTAAAGCAGAGTGTTTCCAGTGAGCCAAAATGCACAATATCAGCCCCCTGACTCTGTTTGACCAGAATGGAACAGATTAGTATCATTGGTAACACCTGTGAAGGAAGTAAGAAGAGGCCCAATTTCTCTCCAAAATGGCTGTTGTGCATACAGCCTATTTGTCCAGAGAATGGCTTTTATTTACACATAGTGGGAATAGTCAGTATAGGCCTCGGATAGATGCCTAACATCGGGTGGGAGGAGGGGGGGGACGGGGGACGGTGGGTTGTGGGGGGGGACGGTGGGTTGCAGTTGGCAGTCGGTGGCTGAAACCAGCCACAGCTTGTTAGTTTGTTACGCAATTCCACCGCTCTTCCACCACCTATAAGCCTTATTAGGCGCGCGCTGTCACCTGGTGGCCCCGCTTCAGTGCCACTGCCACCCGATATATTATAACTCCACCGACGGTGGTATCCTCCTCCTCTCCCGGGCGCGTGTTGATGATGCGTTGCATCTCTCGGCACGCGACGCATTCCACTCCACACACTTTTTAGGTAGGCTACTTTTACTTTACTGGAGTATTTCCAATATTCAATACTTTTACTTCTACTCCACTACATCCTAGAGGCAAACAGTATACTTTTACTCCGATTATTATTTTAATTTAAGTTACTTTGCAGATATAAATTAGTACATTGTAAAACACACATTAACCACTTTAGCCCTTTTTTATACCTAGGCTATTTGAAAATAGCCGATCTACAAGCTCACAACGCGTCACATCGCGACACGTTGTGAGCTTTTAGATTTGCTATTTACAAACATTTTTGAACTTTTACTTTTGGTACTTTAAGTACATTTTGATACCAATACTTTTGTACTTTTAATCAAGTAAATTTAGAATTCCAGACTTTTACTTGTAACAGTTACTTGCAACACTTCTACATTGCAGTATTGATACTTTTACTTAAGTAAAACATTTGAGTACTTTTTCCACCACTGTTCTCCACTGCTGTTCAGCAGCACATTGTGTTGACAGTCCAATACGGGCGAGAGACCGCGTTAGCATGTCATGTATTCATTGGAGCATCTGTAAGTATAAACCACGTCTGGCTGTTGGACGGTCGGCTACAAAGCAGCCATTTAAGCCTCAGTTATACTTGGCTGTGCGTCTGTGTCGCGCGTTGAAAAAAAGCGAAACTACAAGCTCAGAAGGCGTCGCAGCGCAGCACGTTCTGTGCTTATCTGCAATGTTTGGTGCACAACACAGACACGTAGGTATAGCCTAAATCAGTGTTTGAGACGTCTAAACACCGTTCTGGATGACTGGCAACGGCAATTAGTTTCTGAGGGACAAAAAAAATTGCTTTATTGCATTTATACTAGGGCTGTCAAATGATTATTCTTTTTTTTTGGTACTAATTCATCGCATGAATTATCACAATTAATCACATTTTCTCAATCGATCAAATTTGGAACAAAATAAACTACCAGCAAATTAATCAGGGATCCCACACATATCAGAGGTTTATCCAGTGGCGTATCTACAAGCTCACACCGTGTTGCATCACGACTTTCTATTAAGCCCTTTAAACATTTCATATTAATCACGTGTGTTAATGCGTTACTTTTCACAGCCCTCATTTATAGGCTACAAAATTAAACGGTACATATTTCCCACTGTCCAAACATTGGCCTTCTAAATGTTGCTATATTAAAAGCTGCAATCTAGAACTTATTTGATTGAATAAAAATGTTATTTCAACCAATCTTTATGGTAGAGTGTGTTAGTACATCTGCAGTGGTTGCTGGTTGGAAGTGGCTTCCCTTGAAACATTTAGACCCTGGTATCAGGGTAGGACTAATCTCTCAAGAACAGATTCTGCTCTCCGCTTGAATCTGTCGGGGGGGTTCGTCATAACGTGTACGCACTGACCTACAAGTGGGCGTGCCTTCAGATCAGGAAGCAGGCCGCGCTTTACCCAATCAAATGTAGTGCGCGGGATTTACTGTCTGTGCTCTGCTTCCCACTAAAAACAAAACCGAAACTCATTTAACAATAGCGTCCTCGGAGCAGACAACCACGGAAATATATTCACATTTTAACTTGCTCTTTCATCATAGAAACAAGTGGGCTTATAACCAAAACGATCCATGTTCTCTGGGAGAAGTGGTGTTAGTGTTCCGTGTAGAAATATTGTTAGTGGGAATGAAAACATAGTCGCACCACCGGAAGTGAAAGGCTGAAGGCAGACCAAACCCCGGTTTCCTTGCGCACGGGTCCACCATATACCCTCTCCCAGAGCCAAGTGAGAGAGTAAAAAACAGCAGAGGGCGCTGTTTTTCCTTTTCATTTGGCGATGGGTTCCCAGATTGGGGTAGGACACCTACTGGTTGATAAGTAGCACTACCCTACTTGCGGGGATCAGACATTTGATCTTTGATGTGGGAGACCATGGGTTTGAATTCGGATCTCGGGTAGGAAATACAAATTACAGCTTGCAGCTTTGACTTGAGCATGCATGTATAACACGTTTATTGTATGACAATAATGCATGATTGCAGCTCTCTCATCCAAGTGCACCGATGCAGGGCATTTATCAACATGTACCGTATGATGCATATGAGAGCCATCGCTCTGCATGTCCGTGCGAGCGCATGTAAACATGCATCAATTATATCTAAGAAGTGAATCTGGTGATGGGTAGTTAATTAAAAGGCATAATAACAAGCACTGCATTGACTTAAGAGCTAAGAAAGCTGATGTTGATTCGTTACATTTTCCAACCAATCAATATCAAGTAGCATTACTCTGGCTGGCAGCCCAGTAGTCATGCTAGGTTTTAGCTCACGGTTTTGGCATCGCCAAATCCGGATACTCCACACTCATTTCGCCGACACGTCAGCAACTTTAGAGACGGAGAAAAGAAAAACATATTGCATCGTCACAAACAAATAACATTTTACGTCTGCCAAATTAGCAATTACATTAAGTCTCATTAAGTCAAATTAGCAATTACATTAAGTTTATGCCTCTTATTAGGCCCTGCGATCTTTTCATCGCATTCCAGGTTTTAATAACTGCAGTGAGCGTTTATAGATTACAGCGGAGGAGCCTGATAAATCACCGCTGGAGATTTTCACGCGCGTCTGCATTTCTGGGTGAGTTTGGAGGAGGCAAAGTCGCACGCTGAGAAGAAAGACGGATGGCGTTCGGGGAGTAGATGTGCCGCGGAGAGAGAGGAAGGGCACACGCTGGGGCTGTTGGTTCTGTTGGACAGTTGGCCCATGGGGCCGTCGGCAAGGCAGCCCCTTCCCCCACGTAATGGATTATAGGGTCCGCTTGGTGCACCCAGTCGGCAGGCCTGCTTAGGCATGCGGAATTAGAATGTCATGAGCTGAATGTGTAAGGAATTCAGGGGGACTCTTAAAGCTGCCCTTTGCAGTCTGCAAATCTCCCTCTCTTCCCTACCTCCTCTCTCCATCGGTAATCCATTCAATTGTGGAAGAAATACTTAGATATATTTTTTTTTTACAAGTAGCAATGCCACAATGTAGAAATGTAAAAGTGCTGCATTCAAAATAAAGTTACAGTAACAAACGTTAAAGTACTCTTGAGTCTTATGCAGAATGCGATAAATTCCGCGATAATTCGTTTTCGTTTTCAAAGTGTGTCAAAAATAGCAGATCTACTGGTTCCCAACGCGATGCATCGTGACACGTTGTGAGCGAGCTTGCAAATCTGCTATTTTCAGCCAGCCTAAGTATGAACTAGAGCTTAAACCCTACATACACTACTTTGTTGACCCCCAGGGGAAATACTAGGCCCTTTGTTTTTGCCCTCAACTCCAAATACCTTCGCTGAAAATAGCCGATGTCTGCTCGGTTTGCTGAATGTTTGCCCCCAGTATAGGGATGCTAGGGATGGTTGTTGTTTCTTAAGGTTCTTGAGTTCTTAGTTCCAGATGAAGTGAGAAGCAATGAAGAGAAAAGACGGACACCTTCAGTGTAAAGTTGCTTGTAAACATTGGTAGTTGTGGGAGGGTGTTTTTGGGGGGCTTATTTAGTTGCTTGATTGGACTTGCTTTCTAATGTTGTTCAAACCAGTGGTTCTCAAACATTTTCATGTCAAGGACCCCCACATTAATATGTATTTGTCCCCCACCTGAAAATATTCTGTGCCAGGGACCCCCATACAATATTTGTGTTGTTTATCCTCCTCACATTTGTGATAATATTTCCATATACTATACAGTATATAGGTTTAAAGTGCTTGTGTGTGTGTGTGTGTGTGTGTGTGTGTGTGTGTGTGTGTGTGTGTGTGCGCGCGCGCGCGTGTGCATGCGTGTATATGGCCTACGTATATAGTCGCTTCTTTTGGGCTTGTTTTCACTGGGCACCAGAGTCCACTGGAAAATGACGAGGAGGAGACTGTTGTTGACGGGATGCCACTCATCTGATGCATTTAACAAATCGTATAGTTTGACATCTGATCTGCACAGTCCTGATCCTCAGTCAGTTTCAGCACGTCTCTCAGGACACTTAGTTTCAGTGGTGCATGGTAAAAGACAAAGTACTTGCATGTTTTACTTAAATACAAGTATCAATACCGCAATGTAGAAACACTGTTTCAAGTAAAAGTCCAGAGTTCAAAATGTAACAAGTATTGACATCCAAATATACTTAAGTACCAAAAGTACAAGTACCCATTATGCAAAATGTATAAGTACAGTATAAAATGTATACAATATCTTTTGAAAATAGCAGATCTATCTACGATCTACAAGCTTGTAGATCGGCTATTTTCAAATAGTAAAAGTTTAAATAGGGCTGAAGTGGTTAATGTGTTCTTGTAATAATAATCTAATCCAAATGTACAAAGTAACTAGTAACTAAAGTGTTCAAAAAACTGTAGCGGAGTAAAAAGTACAATATTTGACCGAGATGTAGTGGAGTAGAAGTAAGCGTATAAAAAAATTGGAAATTCTCCAGTAAAGTAAAAGTACCTAAAATCTATACTTAAGTACAGCACTTAAGTAAATGTACTTACCGGTAGTTACTTTGCACCACTGTGTTTACGATCGGCATATTCATGACTAACAGTGCGTGGTGGTTTGTGCAAATGGAAAACACTTTGCATAGACTACAGATGGAACAGACATTATCTTCTAAAGCCAACATTCCAAATTGATTGCTACGCTCTTTTGGAGAATGCTTTTTCCACATCATAGGCTTTGTGTCAGAATTGGAATCCACAGACAGAACTGGGAATAATTTCGTCAAAACAAGCGAGAGACTATAGCCTGTTACACGTGTCAACATTGGATTGATATTGGACAAGGTCGGATGCCTGGACATGAAAATTCACAGGCTGCTGGCCTGGCCTGTGACCATCTCATTTACTGTAGGTCACTTCCAGATGCGCTCTGTCGTTTTTGTGCTACCAGTGGTGGAAAGTAACTAAGGTACTTTACTCAAGTAATGTACTTAATCCATTCAACCATTAAGACGTGGAACGCATCTGTGTATTTTTTAGATTTCTTTGGTCTATCAGGTCTTAATGGGTTAAAGGGATAGTTCACCCCCAAAATGACTTTTTTTTTCCCCCAATCGATTACTCACCCCACGGACACTTGAATTCATGAAGATTTGTTTTGTTTTTGTCGCATTCCTAAGCCAATAATTTGACCGGCGGTGGCTCCAGTAGGGGGCTCAAAGTGTCAACTGTTGTCTCCTACCGGAGACATTAGCATCTTTCCTCCAGTCATCAAATTATTGTTTTAGGAATGCGACAAAACCTAAAACATCTCCATGAATTCAAGGCTTCATGGGGTGTGTAATTGATAGAAAATAAAAACATGTTTTGGGTGAACTATTTCTTTCAGACCTGAGGCCAATTCTACAAATGCCATCTAAATCCTAACAGTTTTCTGTTATCTTACTATATCAGTGGTGCTCAAACCTTTTCATGTCAAGGACCCCCACAATGATATGTATTTGGCCACCTAGCCTCATCTCAAAATATGTTCTTCCAGGGACCCCCACGAGTAAAGATTTTTCTAAAATAGCAAGTCTACAAGCTCATATGAGCTTGTATATCTGCTATTTTGGAATAGCCAAAGTATAAAATGATTGTTAAGCACTTTAATGAGTACTGTAAGTACATTAGCCTACTCAAGTAAAATTCTGAACGTAGGCCCTGTACTTGTAGAGTAGTGTTTCTACATTGTGGCATCGCTACATTTACATATGTAAATCAAACAAGTCGGAGTACTTCTTCCACCACTGAATACAATAGGCTACTCCATTTCCTGGCAGTGTTGGCGCGGTGAGGGAGGGAAAAGGAAAAAAAAAGAAACGTGCAAGCCAAAACACAACCCAATCCTCTGCGGATTAATTTGCAGCTGATCATGCCTTCTGCTTGGCAAGAGGACGCATCACAACTCGCAACTCCGCACATAAACAACAAACATAATTGACTTTGTTGGTTTGGCAGCAGAAAGTGCGGCACGGGCCCGACGCTACAAACACTATACTACTACTATACGCTGCATGTAGCGGCCGGGGAGGGGGAGGGGAAGGGGGGAGTTGGCGGGGGGGGGGGCAATCTGGACCAACCAGCAACAACCCCCCCCCGACAAGAAAGAGCCAACAGCCGGCGGTTGTCAACCGGCAGTGACCGCTGTTAGGCGCCGCTCCCGCCCCCCGGCGGAGGCTGTTGCTGTTCGTTAAAATTAATGAAAGGCGCCGCCGTCGACAAAAGGCCATATTTATTCTCATATTTGCTCAGTGAACCGGGCGGCTGGCGAGCGGGCCTCCATCAATATCACTTTGCCCCCACCCGCCGTGGCTGCGCTCTCTCCTTATTGGATGTTAACGACGTCGGCACCTGCAGCCCCACTGTGGCGGCTGGAACCCCCTCCCCCCGCCGGTGCCCGTTGGCACTCATCGTTCATCGCGCCGCCACACCGGTGCCCGTGGTACCCAGGGCGGGCGCTACAGGCGGTGCCGAGCCAGCTGGCATCTGTCGGGGGGTCGGCGGGGCCGCGGCTCCGAAGAGCGCGCCTGCCTGAGGCGATTTATTACCGGACACAAGTCACTTCACTCCATCTCTTTCTCTCTCTCTCTCTCTCTCTCTCTCTCTCCCCCAGCCTCTAATCAGAGCTGACGTGCTTATAAGCCCGATTTATGCTCTGCCATACAGCGCTGTCGCGCTGCGGAAATAGCGCCGATCGACAAGCCCACGACACGACGCGGATGCAACATGTTGTGGGCTTGTAGATCTGGTGTTTTTGCCGCCGGGAATGACGTTGTATATACGACGGGACATAAATTAAGGATCGGTGTCCTTGGGACTGGCGTAATCGCGCGCGCGCGCGTGTGTGTGTGTGTGTGTGTGTGTGTGTGTGTGTGTGTGTGTCTGTGTGGAACACCACGATCTGACTGGTGACAGGGAGCTCGGTGTGGCTGTTTGCATATGCAAATGAGCCGACATTTTTGTGTGTGCATATAGGCTGTGTATGCGTCCACGTGTATAAACATGCACAGTATGCAAATATGTTTACATCTGCATGCAGAATTAACATATAATACGTTCAGCTAAAGACCAGGTACTTCATCTTTATCTGAACACTCTCTCTCTCTCTCTCTCTCTCTCTCTCTCTCTCTCTCTCTCTCTGTGTGTCTTTCTCCGTGTCTCTCTCCTCTTTCTGTCTCTTCCTATAGCTCTATACATGCAGTGATGTAAGTAAAAGTATCAATACCCTATTGTAGAAATAGGGTACAAGTAAAAGTTCGGTATTCAAAAATGTACTTGAGTAAAAGTATTGTCATTAAAATGTACTTTAAGTATCAAAAGTAAAAGTACTCATGCAAAAAAATCTTAGATAGCAGATCTACAAGCTCACAACACGTCGATCGGCTATTTTCAAATAGCCCAGTATATAGGGTTGAAGTGGTTTTGTAATAATAATCAAAATCTACTAAGTCAGTGGTTCTCAAACTTTTTCATGTCAAGGACCCCCAAATTGACACTTATTAGCCCACGGACCCCCATTTCAAAAGATATGCCAGGGACCCCCATAAGAGAAGATTTTTTTACGGCTCTAGCAGTGATTTTCAACCATTTTAATTTCAAGGATCACCAGTTTGACATGCATTAGGGCTACAGACCCCCATTTAATGGCATTTCTATCACTTGGACCGCAATTTATATTGTAAAATCTATTTTAACTCTGCGAGGGTGCAAATGTAACCAAATGGACCCGTCAGGGTCCATTTGGTTCCATTTGTACACTCTCAGAGTTACAGACTCATAAGGGTCCATTTGGTGCCTAATCTATCATTTAGTTGGGGACCCCCTGGAACTCCCTCAAGGACGCCTGGGGGTCCCCGGACCCCACTTTGAGAACCAATGTACTAAGTAACTAAAGCTGTCAAATTATTGTAGTGCACAAGTAAAAGTACAATATTTGCCTGTGAGATGTAGTGGAGTAAAAGTATAATCTATGGAAAATTGGTGTTACTCCAGTAAAGTAAAAAATACCTCAAAATTGTACTCAAGTACAGTACTTGAGTAAATGTACTTAGTTACTTTACACCACTGTGCGTACGTTTTCTTAGGTTGAATAGTGGATATAGACTTGCTCCTCTTTATCGGATTTTTCTCCATCCACTCAACTCTGCTTTTCTTCCACTTCCATACAACCTTTTATTTATCAACTCTCTCTCTCTCTCTCTCTCTCTTTCTCTTTCTCTTTCTCTTTCTCTCTCTCTCTCTCTCTCCCGTCCCCCGTCCCCCGTCATATCTCACATCCATTCCTTTCCATTATGTATCAAATCTATTCACTCTTTGTCCTCTCTTGTGTTGCACTCCCCTCACATTCTCCCGTGTCCTTCCATTCTCTCCATTCACGGCGCTCTCCCGCCGCCGATGATGCCGTCCTCCCACAGCGTCCGGTCGCCGAGGTATCTGTTGTCGTGCCTGACAAAAAACAGTCCCAGCGTTTGGTTTGGTGATGTAACGTAATGACACAAATGCGCCATTATCTCGGAGAATGCACTCTTCCGGGGCATTACAGCGAAGGTCAGAGCGACTTATGTACGCGTCCGTGAAGGACGTTGATTGATTGCACAAGAACCACTGAAGGATATAAAAGTCAGTTAAAAGAGAGAGACAGAGAGAGAGAGAGAGAGACAGGTGGCGGAGGGGGGATTTTGTGATGCGGGGGGGCCCCATGTGGCTCCTGAGCTCTGCGTTTGCAGCGAGCCAGCCTAAGCCTCTTTGGCCCGGGCGCACGGAACGTCCATGGCCGCAATTAACATGTATGAACATGTCGAGGCTGGCTTAGACGCGCGTCAAGCTGGGCGCGGATAATTGGCTCTCTGGTGTGATATGGCGCGGCGTCGTGAGTGAATGGTGACACACACACGCGCACACACACACACACACACACACACACACGCGCACGCGCGCGCGCACACACCGCCATACGTCTCGTTCAGCGGGGTCCGCAAGGCGACTGTGTTGGCAGCAAATTCTGAAACCGGGGCGTTTACATTTATGCCTGATTTAAGGCACAGTCACAAATCCGCTTCAGAAGCATCATCAGCAGGGAGTGTCTGGTTTTTCTGCCTTTTGGCGCAGCGCTATCACCGCGTCTGTAGCGTGGAGTTCAACCAACGCATTCTCACTCCCAAGATGGCCAACGGGCGACTGGAAGGGGGTACTGAAACGGTACGGGGCGGGGCGGCAGTGGCTCAGGGGTAGAGTGGCTGGTATAGAGCGGCCGGATGGAAGCCGGGTTGGTGCCTTGCATGGTTTCCTCCGCCATCGGTGTATGAATGTGTGTGTGAATGGGTGAATGTAATGCCCAATCTACTGTATGTAAAGCGATTTGGAAAAATGCACCATTTTACGTGTTCACTAGGGGGAGATATGAGTTACGATTCTGTCCCTATCGGGACGTAACTCCAACGGCACCCCAGAGAAACTGGGCACTGCCCGCGACCCGCAAAACAACATGGGCGATTGCCGCATCTGACCCCTTGGCATACATTGGCCCCAAACGCTTCTGACGTATGTGACCGCGCCCTTGAACTTGGTTGAGCGCTGTGTCGCACACCCCCCAAAAAGCTGAGCTTTAAGTTTACAATGCGCTGCATCGCTATGACAGCTCATGATGCTGAGTGCCAAGCAGGGAGCCATTGGGTCCCATTTGTATAGTCTTTGGCAGTGGTGTAAAGTAACTATATTTACTCAAGTACGGTACTTCAGTACAATTTGGAGGTACTTTTACTCCGCTACCTCTCAGAGGCAAATATTGTACTTTTACTCCACTACAGTTATTTGAAGACTTTAGTTAAAAGTCATACATTAACCACTAGGCCGATAGGCGATCTACAAGCTCAGAACGCGTCGCATCGCGGCGCGTCGTGAGCTTGTCGATCTGCTATTTTCAAACATTTTAGTACTTTTACTTTTGGTACTTTAAGTACATTTTGATACCAATGCTTTTGTACTTTTACTCAAGTAAATGTTTTATTCCAAACTTTTACATTGCAGTATTGATACTTTTATTTCAGTGTGCAACACCGGCGTGCAACTACATTTTATTACACTCCATGTTGGGAGGAATGGCTTCACTACCGATGCACTCGACACTGTGTATCCGTTTGTGTATTTATATCCGAGACGGATGCAAACTGCAGTGTGTCGGTGCGTGTGCGCGTACACGTGTGACTACTTTCTGAAACCTATGGCACTGATGACTCGCACGCGATTGGTTCGCGGAGTCCCCTGTGCCTACCTCTCATCGTATTTACGTTCCGTGGAAGATTTGGCGTTAATTAGAAAAGCGGGCATCGCATTGATGAACGCCACAGATAGTGACGTTAAGCTGATGGCTCTGTGTGTGTGTGTGTGTGTGTGTGTGTGTGTGTGTGTGTAGGCGGTGTGCGGAGGCGGTGTGCAGCTACAGCACACCCGTGAGATAAACTAGCGTTTACTAGGACAAAGATCGGGAGATATTAGACACCAAAAGCCAGTTTATTTTTCTGGTGGCTTTTTTTTTTGGAGCTTACAGCATGGAAGAAGAGAACTTTATCCTCAGCCGCACCATGAAAGGGTGCAGTGTGGCCCAAACTGAGACTTCACAATACACCGTGGTACCTGCAGATTCTTTACTTAAAGGACGGCTTCACCCATTTTCAACCTATCTTCATATAATTTGTCCTCACTAGAGATGCGCGGATGGGGTTTATCGTCACCCAAATCCGCGTATATATGTTCATTATCCACCCGCCATCCAACCGCATTGATTATACCATCCTATTTCTAGATCTGCACCAACCGCATCAAATTATTATTATTTTCCTGACTCACCACTGTCTGTCGCGATGTAGTGACTGTATACAATCCATATTTATGGTAACAACAAGCACACGTCTTTATTCAGTTACTTTCGCTTTCAACCACTTTGTTGCCATGTCATGTCGACTTTTGGGCTAATTTGGCGCTTGTTTTGGGCTTGTTTTCATAGACCGGCTGCTTATTTCTCTCGCAATATCTGGCAACACTGGCTGCATGCGGTACAAAGACCCCTTGCCGGCAAATCAACGTGCAGTAGGCGGCTAATTTGTGCCTGATGTAAAATGACGTAATATTAAAATACTACAAACGGCGAGATTTTGTGCTTTTTAAAAGCTATAATAGGCATATAGATTGATATCATTAATTTAATTCCCGCATTACTTCACCCGCGGATGTCTTTATACATGTGTTCTTTTTGCTTTGAAATGTCTCACCTTGGCTTTCAGCAGAGTTTCCTTCTGGCCTGCCTGTCTGGAACACGAGGACTCCTGATTTGTTAGTTTTGTTCAGTTTTTATTCTCATGTTGTTTCCAGTGGTGGGAAAAGTACTCAAATGTTTTACTTAAGTAAAAGTATCAATACTGCAATGTAGACGTACTCTGTTACAAGTGAAAGTCCGGAATTCAAAATTGACTTGACTAAAAGTACAGAAGTATCGGTAACAAAATGTACTTAAAGTACTAAAATGTTTGAAAATAGCAAATCTACAAGCTCACAACTTGTAGATCGGCTATTTTCAAATAGCCTATGTATAAAATAGGGCTAAAGTGGTTAATGTATGTCTTATAATGTAATAATTTATATCTGAAAAGTAACTAGTAACTAAAGTTTTCAAATAATTGTTGTGGAGTAATAGTACAATATGTGCCTCTGTAGTGGAGTAGAAGTAAAAGTATAGACACTTGGAAATACTTCAGTAAAGTAAAAGTACCTCAAAATTGTACTTAAGTACAGTACTTGAGTAAATGTACTTAGTTACTTTACACCACTGGCCAAAGTATATTGGCTGTGGTGACTGAAGTGGTTGATGTATGTTTTCGTCATAGTTTAAGTCGACTAAATCAACACTGGTTTGAAGGTCACCTTGAATCTGTTTTGCATCCGAGGTAGTAGGGGGAGTTAAAGGTAGGGTAAGTGATTTGCGTTGGTTAAAATAATTGTTAAATAGCTCTATATTCTGATAGTACTCATTGCTATAGATTGTTTGTTCAGTATTAGGAGTCTCCTTGTCTCTCCAGCTCTTTATTAAACAGAAAATGCATTTTCGTTTGAGTTTCATTTCCAATTTTATCCAATCAGGATAGAGTACTCAGTCAGGATATAGATTAAACAAGTGAAATTGTAAGTGATGACACTAAGAAATGAGCAGACACAATTGGAACTGGAACACTATACAAATTAAGCTTAAAAATGGGTACTTTCTCCTGATTGGCTGAGATGTTGACACCTACCGAAAAATGTATTTTCTGTTTATTAAAGAGCTGGAGAGACGGGGAAACTCCTGTTACTGAACAAACACTCTATAGCAATGATTACTATCAGAATATAGTATTTTAACCTTTTAACAAAATACTTTTTGTTTTAACCAAAAAATATCACTTACCCTACCTTTAAGCTAAAAAAAATGGCCAAAACGTTACGTGGCGGATAAAAGCATAACATTTTATACAGATGTCCCTTGGGTCATCCTAAAACATCCAGAAGGGCTCAGCTTTGCAGCCACACTTGAGTTCTCTACAAACTTTGGCAGCCTCTGTCAAGAGTGTCCATAAAGGTGTCCACGAATCAGTGACTTTAATCCATCCATTTTTCAGGAGATGGTAGAGATTGCATAGCTTTCAGGCTTCTGGACCAAATGCCAGATTGGCAAACTGCTCGATTTGAATGTTGTAGCAGTGCAGCCCATGTGGGAGGAGTGTTTTCCATTGAGAGACATTTAAAACTTTGTTTGGCACCCCTTAGGATGCATTCAGGTCACCCAAGGGACATTTGTACCAAATTTCATGCTTTTATGAGATTTTTTTTTATGAGTGTCTTTTGCATTATCTGTCAACACTGTACACGGCCATTTTCAATTTAGTCAATAACTCACTTCCTGTTTCAGATAATTTCAGGCACCCCTTCTAGGATGTCTTAGGATGACCAAAGGGACATGTGTGCCAAATTGTATGATTTTATGAGATTGTTTAGTTGTCTTTTGAGTTAACGGTCAACAGTTTAGGTGGCCATTTTGCATTTTGTCCTTAACTCACTTCCTGTTTAAGATTTTTTTGGGCACCCCTTCCAGGATGTTTTAGGATGACCCAAGTGACATCTGTATCAAATTTCATGCTTTTATCCGCGCGTAACGATTTTTCACATAATTCCCCCTACCAAGGTCCTTCCTCCACCATTCGAACAATCCTTTGCTGCAATCTTTGGTCAATACTTCCCTTGCAGCCTCTTCCAGGGAGGTTGGCTATGGTACCATGGGCCTTACACTTCTTGATAATATTGCGCACAGTGGTCACAGGGACATCAAGGTCTGTGGAGATGGACTTGTAGCATTGAGATTGTCCATGCTTGGCTAGAATCTTCCCAATTACCTTCTCAGACAATTCTCTACTTTTCTTTCTCTTGCTTGATGTGGGTCATGCAGTGACACAAAACAGCAGAATGAGGGTTTTACTCCATTTCAACCTCTTGAAATTCTATAAATGTTTTTTCAACTCTAAAAGGGTGTCAATAATATTTTCAAGGCCATTTTTTTTCATTTCTGTGTGGAATGAGCTAGTGTTCAGTATTTGTTCCATTTTTGTGTTGTGTTCCTCTGTAAACCAAATACATACATATGTTGATGCAAAACAAAAACAAAAAAATACATTCACTAGAATTTCTGGAAGACTTTTTGTGTTTTTTGAAAACAATGCAAGGGTGCCAATACTTTTGTCCACAACCGTAGGATAAATTGGCTGTTTTCAGCAAGATATAAATAAGGCTTCAGTGTCCGAATGTCCAGACTAAGACAAATCAGTTTTCAATCACATTTCAAACCACCTGGGAATGTAGTTCATATCTGTACAAATCTGATGTTTTTTTTTTTTTCTATTTATTTATTTATTTTTGTTTATGTTCAGACTTAATAGAACCAATCTGATTTCAATCTAGATAGGCCAAAATGAGATTTGGCCTGAACGGTAAGGTTGTAGGTTGTTGTTGTGGTGTTTGCAATTACCCATTCTTGGCTGCATGTTTAGTGCTTTTAATGTGTGTGTGTGTGTGTGTGTGTGTGTGTGTGTGTGTGTGTGTGTGTGTGTGTGTGTGTGTGTGTGTGTGTGTGTGTGTGTGTGTGTGTGTGTGTGTGTGTGTGTGTGTGTGTGTGTGTGTGTGTGTGTGTGTGTGTGTGTGTGTGTGTGCGCGCGCGCACGCGAGCGTGTGTGTGCGCGCGCGCGCGTGTGCGTGTGAGAGCATGAACGTGAGGTAGAGGACAAGCGCCTGAGGAAAGTAAAACCGGCCTATCAAAGGAACGATACTTCCATTTCTCACAGCTCCATATGACTGATGCCTCTGCCCCAAAAGAGTAAAAAATAAATCTGTCTCCACATAAATCCACCCTTCTCCTCCATGGAATCCATTACATGTCAAGTCTGACAAACATCTCTGCCACTCACTCACCAACAGATGAACTCTGAAGCCAGACGGATGCTATCGGGTCATTTTATGTCTCGTTTTACTCTCTCTCTCTCTCTCTCTCTCTCTCTCTCTCTCTCTCTCTCTCTCTCTCTCTCTCTCTCGCGCGCATTCTCCCCTGTCCATGTCTTGAGGCTTATCAGCTGTTTTGTCAATTTCCTTTTCCAAAATTGTTGACACACTTATCTGATTCATTCACCTGTCCATGTCTCCCCCCCCTCTCTCTCTCTATCTCTGTCTCTCTCACCCCCCCTCTCTCCCCCCATAGTTGTGTGACCTCACTGTGTCACTGTGGAGTCTTGCACAGATAACGGCGCAAAAGTTTAGTGTTCCTTCGAGGGATCATTATCAAACAGTAAAACTCCAACCCCCCCCCCCCCCCCACACACACACACACAGCCCTTCTCTTCTAGTTCCTCGGGAGGAACCACCGCTTTTTAAAGCCTCGGCAAACGTCAGTTCCGGCGGCCCCGCGGGAATTAAAAACACTACACAGTGTAAGTGTTGCCCATTACGCCACCACTTAAAGCTTATTTTTAAATAATTATTCCTCTGAACAATTATTGTTTTCCTTCCCTCTCCCTTTCATCTCTCGCCCTCGCTGCCCCACACTCTCTCTCTCTCTCTCTCTCTCTCTCTCTCTCTCTCTCTCTCTCTCTCTCTCTCTCTCTCTCTCTCTCTCTCTCTCTCTCTCTCTCTCTCTCTCTCTCTCTCTCCCTCCCTCAGTGTCTCACTCTCGCACAAACAACGACCGGAGTCCATTTGCATTGTGGGCAATTAAATTCAATTTGTAAACCGGCGGCTGAACTTTAGCGGAATTAGATTTGGCTAACAGGCGTAATGACATTTAATGGAGCATGATTTATTAATTCCTCTTTCATCAGGTCAAGATACGCCACCACTGGGAATTGAATAACAACAGATGTTGGTGGCGGTGGTGGTATTTCTGCCTTCAGCCGAAAAAGCCACACTAAGCCGATCTACAAGCTCACCACGCGCCAGACCGAATCTGCCATTGCAAAAAAAAAAAAGGCTTTCGGGCTCAGTTTTGATTCAATTTCACTCCCTCCAAAGTAGTGAGGGACCAATCAGGGCCCAGTATGCAAATTTGGGGCGGGTTTATCAGCAGAGGCATTTTTTTTGTATTCGCCAATTGGAAATGCAGATTCCACACATGAAATTCCAGACTAATATCTATTAGTCTGGCCATGCCAGGCTATATTAGGCCTACTTGCCCAAAATAGGGACGCCAGCTTGAAACTGTTAAACACTCCAATAAGTAATAAACTAAATCACAAGCCCAAGGGATCTCCTTCACAGTGGTGGACATACAGTAACTAAGTACATTTACTTTAGTAGTGTTGTAGGAGCCAAATGGGTGAATGTCTGGACAACAGGATTTGTGTGACCATGGGGTGGCGCTGTTGTGCATAAGCGTCAATGTTTTTTGACCGCTGTTTACCGCTGTTCATATTGCTGCGCTGTGAAATGTTTGTATGAAATGTTCATTCATCTGCTTATGGAACCCCTACTGTTTTGCACGTTGAAGTAGATAAACCTGTCTTTCTGCATGAAGAACTGCCTGCATCGTATCATTGGAACATTGACACACAGCGAACGGTATGGTATTAGGTCAGACACATTCAGACAATGTCAGCCATTGTCCAGCTACGGGCTCAACCCCTCAGTAGCTCCCTATGAGACGGGAGCTCCTTTAATAACTGTACTTGAGCTCAATTTGGAGGTATTTTTACTCTACTGGACTATATCCAACAGTCAATACTTGTACTTCTACTCCACTACATCTCAGAGAAAAATATGGTACTTTTTACTCAGCTACAATCTTTTGATAATCTCTGAATCCCAGCGAATGGACTGGATCTATTCGCCTCTGACGCAATCACACCAAGGTGTGGACCTTAACCCATCAAGACCGGGAACGCATATCTCTGTAACACGTTGTGCGACGCATTGTGAGCGTTGTGAGCTTGTAGATCGGCTATTTTCAAAAGGTTTTCATTAATTTTGAAAACTGGAAATGGGACATTTTCATATTGATTACTTTTACTTTGGGTACTTTAAGTACGTTTTTGAATAATTTTGTACTTTTACTCAAGTGAATTTTGAATACCGGACATTTACTTGTAACAGCTAGAGTACCATATTTCTACATTGAGGTATTTACTTCTTCCATCACTGCTCCTTCATCCCATTTCAATGTGCGATTCTGGATAGCCGTTCGGAGCTAACTCACCCAGCAGCCGAGCTCCATAAACACCCATAAAAGTGATCGTTTTATGAACTATAATTGGCTATACTTTTCTTCCGCTTTCAAAGAGCGTATTTTGTTTGCATTGGGGCTGCTCTGTATTTGCGTGTCTTTCTTTTTTTTCTCCTTAGCCAAACGAGTGTTTGCTCTCTCTGGTGTTTCCATCTGTCCCGGTCTGGGTGCATTGGTGCGTGTGGAAAACAAAGTTATTTGAATTAGGGGGGAAAAAAATAAAATAAAGTGCACGGCTGGCTCTCAGCATGTGCGGCCCGTTTTCTGCGTGTTGTGATCTATCTTTCCCTCTGAAGTTACAAAAACCCAACATGTCATGTTGTCTTTGTCCTCAGCGGAATTCTTCCATTATCCCACGCAGACAACTGCTTGGCTCCGCCGGGTGCACACAACACATATTAATCTACACATCCATATAGATAGTGCTTTGTCAAGCATATTTCTTTCATTCCCCCCGGGTGGGAAGAGCTGACAGACGCAAACAAAACAACAACACAAAAACCCACTATGGGAAATAATAAATAATATTGACATAACAAAACCACCAAAAAAGACTGAAAAGAAGACAAGGCAGCAGATTGATGCCGAGGCGAGGTAATATAACAGACTGGAATAAGACAACACTCACTCACTCACTCACTCACTCACTCACTCACTCACCCACTCATTAACTACTCACTACTCACTACCTCACTACCTCACTCACTACTCACTACTCACTACTCACTACTCACAACTCACTACCTCCCTCCCTCACTCACTCACTCACTCACTCACTCATTCACTACTCACCCTCTCTCACTCAGTCACACTCTCTCTCACTCAGTCACATAGGCACACTTAAAAATTCTGTTCCATATCCTGTCTCTCCATGCACGTGTACGTACACACACACACACACACACACACACACACACACACACACACACACACACACACACACACACACACACACACACACACACACACACACACACGGGTGTGTGCGTGCACAGAATCAGGTCCAGGATTCCATCTGTACTGCAGCGGTGCGGAACGTTCATCTACATTGATCAAGGCCGCCTATATGACCGTCCTCCCCACTCAGGCTGTGTAATGAACTTACTGGGGGCTTAATGCGGCGGCGTATCCCCCCCCCCCCCCCCCCTTATAATACACCCAGATGGTCCTGGGACCGCCGCGGTTGACAGCGTCTTGATGTACTTACCCACCACGTTCGCTCAGGTGTGGAGCCTTTTGGGGCCCGAGGATTTGAGGCTCTTAAGCCGGCGTGATTGGCGGGCGAATATAAAGCTGCTCATTAAGGTCCACACCTTGGTGTGATTGCGTCAGAGGCGAATAGATCCAGTCCATTCGCTGGGATTCAGAGAGTCTGGCCGTGGAGTGAATATTTGATGCTCACTCATGCTGCGTTCACACTGGCGGCTACAATTATACAAGCAGTGGTGGAAAGTAACTAAGTACATTTACTGAACTACTGTATTTGTTCTTTCGTATTTACAATTTACAATATTTTTACTTCCACTACATCTCAGAGGCAAATATTGTACTTTTACTCCACTTTAGTTACTAGTTACTTTCTAGATTTGGTTTGTTATTATAAAACATATATTCACCCTATTTAAACATTGGCTATTTGAAAATAGCAGATCTACAAGCTCACAACGCGTCGCATTGCGACACGTTGTGAACAGTACAGTACTTAGTTACTTTCCATCACTTATCATCATCTAGACCGATATGTCAGTTTGTCTTTTTTGGACGACATCGGCATAGGCCAGGGGTCTTCAACGTTTTCAGGCCAGGGACCCCCAAACTGATGGGGAGTGTTCGGACACAATAGTGGACACATTATGTCCATTATGGTAACTTATTAGGGCCTGCTTCATACTGAATTCATGCATTTTGATGTTTGATAAGAACATTGCTGTGGTGCACAGGCTTAGATTTTGATATTAAGAAAAGCGTCTTGTATGAATGAAAGCTTTTTTCATTAGTTTTGAGCACCCAGGTGATAAGATCACACACATATGATGTGTTTGAAGTCGATGAAGATGGAGAAGATGGAAGCTGGAAAAAATCCACACAAAATGAATCAATATAAAGGAGCACAACAGGGGTTTTGAGTGCAGTTCATCCATCACGGACCATCCATTTGTAACTATTTCTGAGTTTTGAGTGGACGTTGTTAATTACACCAAAGAAATGATTCTCCTTATGCATCCATTAGCGTGTATGTGTTAGTTTGGAGTGGACTTTGTCCATCTTCCATCTTCTCCATTTTCATCCACTTCAAACACATCATGAGCTTGTGCTCTTATTACCCGGGTGCTCAAAACTAATGAAAAAACCTTTCATTCATACGAGACGATTTATATGCCAACAAAAAATCAAAATGTTCATCCTGTACCACCATCCATCTAGTAAAAATTCTTTGCATTTCATTTTACATTGGAACATGGAATATATTCCAGGGACCACAAGAAAGCTCAGCTGGGACCGGATTTGGCCCAGGGGCCACCAGTTGAATAATGTTGGGGCTACAACATATATTGTAAAATGATGTATAAAATTGTGTTTCATGTATAAACATACCATGTAATTGTGCATTCAATACAAAGCTATTACAATAATAGACAGATTAATATATTCATGCTTTTATTTTAAACATACATGTACATGGTACAGTGAGTAGGGTGTCCGTACCACTGCCATTTATAAACATACCTTATTAACTGAGAACCAATGTCAATACTATCAACAACCTGTCAATTGCACAATATCATGTAGAAGTTATTCAAAATGGACAGAATCATGATTTATTTTAAACATAAATATTTAAAGACAAATGGACACTTTGGAAAAAATTAAATATATAAAACATGTTTTATATATATATTTTTTTTCTTATCTAATCAAGCAACAATCTTGTGGACCCCCTGCAGTACCTCCACGGATCCCCTAGGGGTCGCGGACCCCCTGTTGAAGACCTCTCGTATAGGCAATTAACACTTTTGTCAAAAAAAATCTACAAGTTCATAACACATTAGTATGGGGGATCCCTGGGACAAAATATTTTCAAATGAGGGTCCGCGCGAAAATTAATATTTATTTGTGAATCCTTGACATGAAAACGTTTGAGAACCACTGGTTTAGGAGAACAGAAGTAGGACGTGAGCCTCTTAATTGCAATGGCCAAGTGACCACGAGCACAAATTATGATGACCGATTCCTTTGCCCCATATAGGCACTGAAGTACAGTACATATTGAATCCATTCTTCACCATCCACATTATTAGCACTTTATATGGTTTGTTTGTACATGTATGGAGAAGTACAGCTTTGCGCGCAAAGTGACGCACTAGGGGCTTGTAGATCTGCTATTTTTGAATAGCCAACGCTAAAATAAAAAAGTGACACGGATGCTCTCTCGGTTTTAACAGGCTAAAGAAAGATGCATGGGTAGACTGGCGAGCTAGCCAGGTGTACGGAGGATCCGGAGGACTGGAGACGCCACTAGAGGGCTTGTACGAGAACAACCTAGAAAGATTTAAAGGTTTCATGACATTCATTTTCATTTTTTTTTTTTTTTTTTTTTCGTTTTGTTTCTTTTTATGACCTCAATTACACCCAAAAAAACGGAACTTTGAACATTCCGTGGATTTTCTGTGGTCCGGAGTTTTCTGAATAATTAGGCAACAAAAAGTGCTGGGATTGGGCCCTGGACTTTGACGTCATAGTCCATTAATCCCGCCCCCTCTCCTCCCTATATCCTTCTCCTTTGGTGGGGTGGAGCAGAGGTGATTGACAGGCAAAATCCCTCAACAATGACACCCTCAGAACACAGAGAGAAAAAAAACTGGCATGGCTCACTGGAGTGGGTTTTTTCAATCAATACCTTTTAATACACGTTTGAAGGACCATGATAAAGACTTTTAATGTTTTGTAAATCTGAATGTCATGAAAGCTGTAAAAGAGAACGCCAAATGTGCTAGCTTAGATCTCCTCAGGCAGGTCATTCCAAAGTCCAGGGGCCCTAGTAGCAAAGTTTGCCCTCCGATTGCCCTTCAGTCTAGAGACTTTGGAACGGCTCTGTCTGAGGATCTCAAGCTGCACTCTGGCTCATATGGGGTTAAAAGGTGTGTGTGTGTGATGTAGGAAGGGACTACGTAGAATGAGCTGTGCCTTAAAAGTAATCAATTAAAATCTTGAAATTAAATTTAAATCTAATTGGTAACCAATGAAGGGAGGCTAAAATTGGTGTAATGGGCTCTGCTCTTCTGGTTTTAATTAAACAGCCTGGCTGCTGCGTTCGGAACTAATTAGAGACGGGATAGTTTTTTTTCTTTTTGAGGCCTGAGTGTACACAGCATGCAGTAGAGTTGCAGCAAACTATACGGGCAGAGATAACAGCGTGGCAGACTTTTCTAGACTGGACACACAGCAGCAAACAAACAGCGATGGAAGAAGTACTATTTTTTTTTTACTTGAGTAAAAGTATCAATACCACAATGAAGAAATACTCTGTTACAAGTAAAAGTTCAATATTCAAAATGTACTTTAATGAAAGTGCGTATTGGCATCAAGATATACTTAAAGTAGGCCTACCAAAAGTGAAAATACTCATTATGCAGAATGTCCCATTTCACAAGTTTTCAAAATGTATTAAAATCTTTTGAAAATAGCCAAAGTATATATTGGGCTGAGGTGGTTAATGTGGGTCTTGTAATAATAATCAAAACCTACAAAGTAACTAGTAACAAAAGTTTTCAAATTATTGCAGTGGAGCAAACCAGTACAATATTTGCCTCTCAGATGAAGTGGAGTATAAGTGAAAGCATTGAAAATTGGAAACACTCAAGTAAAGTAAAAAATACCTCAAAATTGGACTTAAGTATAGCACTTGAGGTAATGTATTTAGTTACTTTCCACCGCTGGCAATGTTGATCATCCGCTGTGCTGCTGAGTGGCGTGCAGCCCACGATTAACCCCTGCACTCTGTCATTCAATCCATGAAAGACTTTATCTAGAGAATCAATTGTATAAGGCTTGAAAGAGAGAGGCACAGAGTAGTGTTTCTTTTTTTGCTACCCACCCGTTTTGTTTTGTCATGATGTGTATGCAGTACCACATCATGTCAGCAGGGGGCGATGTGTCGGAAGATGGGGAAGTGGGCCTTGAAAAGCTTAAAGGAGTAGTTCACCCAAAAATGACTTACAGTATGTTCTATCGATTACACACCCCATCACGAAGGCTTGAATTCATGGAGATTTTTTAGGTTTTGTCGCATTCTTAAGTAATAATTGCCTCCTAATCCCAATAATTTGATGACCAGCGGAGACTCAATTGACTCAATTGAGTGTCATACTGAGTAGCCACCCCGTCATCGAATTATTGATTGATTCTACGTGTGTGTGTGTGCATGTGTGTGCATGTGTGCGTGTATATACGTGTGTGTGACGTAAGGCTGCGTATGTGTGCGTACTACTACTCATACGTCAGGTTAACACCTGGCACATGGGGTGTGTAATTGATAGAAAATAAGTAATGTTTTGGGTGAACTATAGGCTACTCCTTTAAAGCCAGCAGCGTGCCACACATGGGCATCCATTTTGAGAGCTGTAACAGAGCTCCCAATTACCAAGATGGGAGCATAATTGCAGCACATCTCTCATGGCCATTGTGGCACTGTCCATTCAGTCTAGTTATGCTGTTGTCATATCTCTTTACATGTTGCACTGCCGCTGCATTCATTATCCCTGGCATCTTGCAATTAACCCCGCGTCTGCAGGGCCGATATTATTGATGACGAATGCACAGATGGAGAGGGCCGTGCCACCTGGCACCTGCTTCCCTTGATGGCACACACACGCACACACACACACACACACACAAACCCTCGTGTCATTCTGTGGGCAGTAGGCGAGCTAGCCTGGATGATACGTCTTTTCTTACGCTGTCTCCCTTTCCATTTATATCTCCCTCCAAGTACCGCCTCGTCCATCCATCTCATCCCCGTCTCTTTCTCGTTTCTCGGCCAACGAACAATCAGTCCACCACCCCGGTCCTGCTAGAATGAAAAAAGCACTTTATAACTTTGGGCAAATTAAATTCTGCATGCACGTGTGTGCGTGCGTGCGCGTGTGCCTACGTGTGTGTGCATACGTGTGTGTGTGCGTGACGTATGGCTTTACAGGTTAAATGTGTGCGGGGTCCGTAAGAGGAGAGTGATATCCGCCCCGGTCCCTTTTCCATTATCGCCTCATTACAGAACTCTGTGAAGAACCACAGCTTCTCTGAGAACGACAGATGAATTGCGGCAGCGATTCCATTTGAAAATGAAACTAATGCCCTGGTTCGCCGTACAAATTATCACCGCAGGTTCCCCATCAACGCCTACGGCCTGGCAGCCGTAGGCCTATCGGAGGCCGCCAAGTAGGCCCCTATAGCTAGCCTGGTAGGCTGGCCAACGTTATGGTCATAGAGACACACGGCCGGAAGCGGAAGGCCTACAAATTCACGCCCACTTTTGACACAGCACCGCTACTCGAGGTCCGTTAGAACGATGAACTGCAGCTCTCAATGCAATCTCTATGAGAGGCATTGTAAAATACCGTAAATTCACTGGTTAACTACTGAGGCTGTAGCGATATTTTTTGTGTTCTAATAAACTGTCCCATTTGTTTAATTTATCCTTTTTAATGTCCCATATCTGTCATCTCGATATACTACCCACAATATACTATAATATACTCCATCAGTGTGTCAAAAGTTCTAGCTTCTGAAATCTTACGCTTAAGTGTTCGCATGGTATATACGTCACGGACGCATCCCTTGTCCCTTGAGGTTTTCAATACCCAGAAAACCGGCGAAAGTGGCCGTTTTCAATATGTTTTGGTCATTATCTCTGGAACAGAAGGTCCAATCTGCTCGGTTCTTTGAGGACATTAAGCACGCAATGACACATTTTCGGGTTTGGGGTTTCTAGGGAGGGCGAGATCTTAGTTGGGCAGGCGACCGCCTGTCCTGCCTCTACAGTGGGTACGCCACTGGTCGGCGCTCGTAAAGACAGTGATGTCACTGAAAAGCGACAACTTGTCTGTCTGTTCTCTACACTGGCTCCCCGTAGCGGCTCGCATCCAGTTTAAAACCCTGGTGCTAGCCTATAGGTCAGTGAAAGGAACAGCTCCTTCTTACCTCCGGGCTATGGTCGATGCCTACACCCCTGCCCGACCACTTCGGTCTGCCACCTCGGGGCGACTGACTGCCTCGTCACTCAAGGGTCCTTCTGGCCGATCCACACGGTCACAACTTTTTGCTGTTCTGGCCCCACAGTGGTGGAATGAACTTCCCACTGATGTCAGGACAGCAGAGTCACTGCCCATCTTTCGCCGCAGGCTGAAAACCCACCTCTTCAGGAAACACTACCCTTCCTCTCTGCCTGGCATACTTGTTGTTGACTAGTTGTACGAACGCTTGTTTTATTGTTGTATTGTTTTATTGGATCTTGTTTACTCGATACACTTATTTGTTTTAGCTCCTGCTCATTTGATTTTGCTATTTTGTCTCATCTGTTTAAGGAAATAGGTAGCTGATATATTGCACTTTTATCTTAGCGCTAGGTATACTCTTGGTTGCTTGTTTTTGCAGAAAATGCACTTAAGACTTCTGGTGATTAGTAGTTTTCGTTCCCTACCTATGTTGAATGCACTTATTGTAAGTCGCTTTGGATAAATGACTGTAATGTAATGTAATGTCTGCCGTTTACCCTCTGCTGTGTTAACATTATGGGTAACTCGTTAAAGTGGCACATTAAATGTGAAACACATCAACTATTAAGAAAACAAGAAGATATGTTGACAAAGACACTCCATACATTTGGAAACATATTTTTATTTAAATCAATATCGTCTCCAGTTAATGTAGGAATATTTTAAAAGTAGGCTAATTCTCATATCCTCTCATAGGGATTGCATTCGCAGCTGCAGTTCATCGTTCTAACGGACCTCGAGTAGCGGCGCTATCTCAAAAGTGGGCGTGAATTTGTAGGCCTTCCGCTTCCGGCCGCGTGTCTCTATACGTCAGGATGTTCGCGTATCGTTGCTGTCGGGCAGAAAACTCTTATCTCCAATTTCTTTACTTTTTGTGTTTTTTTCGTAAATTAACGCCTTACTTGATCACGCTACAGCGTCCGCCAAAAGTATCAAAAGTAGCAGATCTACAAGCTCGAAACGTGACGCGATGTGTTTTGAGCTTGTAGATCTGCTACTTTTGCTATTTTTGAATTTGAATCCTGAAAACTAAGTTTTGGACATGTGTTATGTGTGTGTGCCGACTGGCTGGCTCCTGTCAACGCGTCACTGGAGCTATATATGACGATGCCTCCTGCAATCATACCTGACTGTCCACAAAATAAAAGCAGGACTTAATGACTACCTGTCATTAAGTCACCATGTGATCACAATGTCCTTTGAGAGACTTTTGATAATGGCCAACCTGAAGGACATCACACTCCCTCTAGTCAGACCCCCCTGCAGTTTGACTTGTATAAGAGTTCCCTGCGTTAACCTCTCAAACCCTCTATACTTTGTAGACTAAGTTGCATTTATACAGTACCATACAAATATCTCACATCTTTTTTAAGCCATTAATACCTGGAACTGTGTCATTTTTAGATTTGAGCTAAAAAGCATTATTTTACACTTTAGGCTATTCAAAAATAGCAGATCTACAAGCTCATAGCGCGGCACCGAGTGCCGCGCTACGAGCTTGTAGATCTGCTATTTTTGAAAAATCATGAAAATGTGTGCAAATCTTTGAACATAATATATATTTAAAGCGAACATTTAACTAAAATCTTTGCTTCTGGGGGTCCCTGGAACAAAATATTTTGATGGGGGTCCGCGGCCAAATACATATAATTTTGGGGGTCCTTGACATGAAAAAGATTGAGCACCACTGATATAGAAACATAAGTTTTTCGGAAAACTGTTGAGATTTAGGAGACATGTAGAATCGGCTTCAGGTCTCAGGGTTAAGCAAATCTACAAGCTCATCTTGATGCGTTGTGAGCTTATAGATCGGCCATTTTCAAATAACCGAGTTAGGTTTAGAAGTGGTTAAACTCATATAGTTGCTTCTTTTAGGCTTGTTTTTGTAGACCTGGTTGCATATATCAAATCTGGCAACACTAGCAACAACCTGGTACTGCTAAAACATGCTCTTAAAACGTATGTTTACGTATGTAAACACGGTTTTATGAATGAAAAGTGAACCTGTAACCATGTGACAACTACCCTCGGATCAGGAGCATTATACCAAATTAATCACACCTGTGGGTGCGACGACACCCTATAAGTGCGTCACGCACCCACACACTCTCCCTCTTTCTACCGACTGGGAAGGCATGACAGGGCCAGCCTTCACCGCCGAGTGACAATGAAGGGTTACAGGTTCACTTTTCATTCATAAAACCGTGTTTACATACGTAAACATACGTTTTATTTCATTTCAAGTGAACCTGTAACCATGTGACAACATGGGTACATAGTACAGTATACCAAATTAGTCATGAGGAGAGTGAAGTGGCCAAACCTACAGGTCAAAAGCCATACAGGAGGAGTAAACCTCATCACAGTAATACAGCAGAACACAATCAATTGAGTTCAAGCATTTTATTTTAACTGAAACACATGTGAACACATCATTTTTCAGGTTAATACCAATAAACTGAAGTGTTCCAATCAAGGAAAGCAACATTCTGGAGCGCAAACCCAGGGTGCCCATATTTAACTGTAAACAAAATAAACTCAGGTGAAGGTAGATTGGCACTCCAGCCAATCCCACCACCGCATCTACATCAAGCGTGCTCAAACGCCGCCTCTCAAGGGCCACACATGAAGCCTCATCATCTGAGGCTTGGGGTGCCATATCCTGCCCTGCACCTGGGACAGCAAGTCAGGTCTGACTGGAAGTCACCATGGCTGGCCCTCCAGCATCTCGTAGATCTCTCCCATCCATGGTCTCTGTGGCCAATTTGGCGCCACCAATAATACCTGGGCGCGCAGCAACCTCACCACCCTGAGGAAAGCCGGCAGGAGAGGAAGTGGGGGAAAAGCATACAGCCTCTGCTGTGGCCATGAAAGGCTCAGAGCATCTATCCCCAGTGGTCCTGGTGGTCCATGCATTGATGACCAGAGAGGACAGTGAGTGTTCTCTTCCGTGGCAAAGAGGTCTACTTCTGCCCGACCAAAGTGAAACCATTTCTGGTTCACTACCTGGGGGTGCAAGCGCCACTCGCCGGGGTGGGGACCTCCCCTCGACAGCAGATCTGCCGCTACATTCCGGGGTCCCGGAAGATAGAAAGCCCTCAGGGTCACACCATTGGACTGTGCCCACAGGAGCAACTGGTGCACTCTTGCATGCAGAGATGGGGACCTCAGCCCACCCTGGCGGTTGATGTAACACACCACGGCTGTGTTGTCTGTCCTTATCATGACTTGCTTCCCCGACACAAGTGGGAGGAAGTGTCTCAGAGCCAGGCGAACCGCCTCCATCTCGAGGAGGTTTACATGCCACCCCTGCTGTACAGGAGGCCAACGACCCCGAACAGACCTGCCCTCCATGACTGCGCCCCAGCCTGTGCCAGAGGCGTCGGTCGTTATGGTCATCCTGGAGCCACCCTGGCCCAGGGAAACGCCTCTGTGGATGGCCTGGGATCGCCTCCACCATGTGAGGACCTTGAGGCCACCGCGGGACAGGGTAATAACCCTCGACTTGTCCCTGGGCAGACAGAACTTGTGGCGTCCAAACCAATATTGGAGCGGACGCGTGTGCAACAGGCCCATTGGTACAACCTGGGCAGCTGCTGCAAAGAGGCCCAATAGCCGCTGACACTGCATCACAGACACCGACCTGCGTGACAAGCAGTCTGTGATGCAATTCCCGATTGTCATCTTCCTTTTTTGTGTCAGGCATGCTTTCATGATGACAGAATCCAGAAGAAGTCCCAAGTACTCAACTGACTGAGCTGGGACTAAGCTGCTCTTTTCTGCATTCAGATGCAGCCCGAGCGAAACCAGATGTGCCAACACAACCTCTGTGTGGCTCCGTGCCAGGCTCTCTGATGGTGCACACACCAGCCAGTCATCGAGATAGTTCAACACCCGAATGCCCCTCCGCCGCAGGGGGATCAGCGCAGCATCCATGCATTTTGTAAACGTTCGGGGTGACAGGGACAGACCGAACGGGAGGACGTTGTATTCGAAAGCCCTCCCCTGAAAGGCAAACCTGAGAAATTGCCTGTGAACCGGCCTGATTGGAATGTGAAAATAAGCATCGCGAAGGTCCACTGTCGTGAACCAATCGCCTGCCCTTATGGCTTGAAACACAGTTCTCAACCTGAGCATTCGAAAGGGAAGCACCTTGAGGAACTTGTTCAGTTGCCTCAAATCCAGAATTGGGCGAAAGCCTCCGGTCCGCTTGGGGACAAGGAAGTAGCTGGAATAAAACCCCTGTCTCATTTCTCCTGGAGAGAGAAGCCTTATAGCACCTTTCCCCAGCAAGGCAGAAACCTCTTTGGCCAGAGCGGCAGAACGAGACTGGTCTCTTACTTTTGTCTCCAAAACTCCTCGAAAACGAGGGGGGCGGTCCCTGAATTGCAGACGGTACCCAAACTCCAGAGTACCGATCACCCACGGACAAGTGGTACACTGACGCCAAGCGCTGAGGTTGGCGCTGGAAAAAACGGTGCCAGACAACTTGCACCGAAAGGGGCGCTGGTGGGGCTTGGCAGATCCACCCATGGTGCGCTCTCGAGATCGAGGCTGGAAACGCAGAGGATCCCGCCCCTGCCGAGAGGAGCTCCGTTCTGAAGAACGAGGCTGCCAGAAGCTCCTTCGCCTTTCTGGCTTAGGCTGGAGCATGGCCCGAGTGCGCTGCCTGACCTTCCGGGCCTCATTCAGCGCAGCATCTGCTGCAGGCCCCAACACTTCCCCAGGTGTTATTGAGGCCTCCATGACAGCAAGTGTATTTGTGTTCGCCAGTCTAGAGGCCATGGCTGTAGACTGATAAGCCTTCACTACCAACCCATCAGTGGACCGGCACTTTTTATTTGGGTGACGGGCAGCCCTATTGCCTGTGGCTGGAGCCCCAGCCAACAGAGCAAAAGTTGGGCCCACTCTGGCTATGCCATCTAGGCCATGCTCTGCCGCACCATTCAGGGTGCTGAGTGTAGAACGGGGTGCAGCAGCCTCCCTGGGTCGTGCCCACGACCTTTGCGCGCTGTGGCGCTGTTGTGCAGCCATACATTCAATGGTCTTACGCATATCCTCCAAGTGCCTCTGCATGAGGTCTACTCTTGGGTCACAGATGCGGCCTTGTTCGGTCCGCTTCCGCTTCTCAGCGGCCTTCCGTCCTACGGCTGGAGCATCCAAAATGGGAGGAACTGGATCCTGGCCAGGTGGCACACCATCCTCTGGGCCATTGTCCCGCTCATCATCTCCCTGACACTCCATGGCAGGGAAAACCCAATATGTCTCTCACCAAAGAGTCTGGAGAAACACACATGCACACATAGCACACACATGCATGCATGTAACATGAAATAATGCAAGCCCAATTTAAGGGCGGACAGAATTGCTGTTTTTACAACAATGAAATCAAAACAACCCTCCAAACAATGCAAAGCCTGATTGCAACAACACCCCGGAGGCATAGGTGGCGACAGCGCACTGTCCAAGATGCGCGTGGCCCAACAATACCACCGGAGAAAAACGGCCGTAGCCGACAGTGTAAACAGCAGCGCTAGGCTACACAAGCCTGCTCCATTGTTGTGGAGTGCTGCCAGTAGGCTATGCTTGCAGGAGTAAAAATGTAACACACTTACCAAAATAGGAATGTGAGTATCCCTCACGCGCAACGAGCGCACAACTGCTACCAAACTGGAACGTGAGGAACGTGTATTGCACGCAACAACACAATTGTCACCTGCAACAACAACACAGATGAATAATAGCCCCACGGCACGCCAAGGGGGTACCTCAACGGCAGCCCAGAGTAGGCATCCAGTACCGTGAGAAATCAAATTCAAATTACACATGCAGCAATTTAACATGCAAGCCCAATTCAAGGGCTGATTAAAGTGCTGCGTTATGACAGAGGATGAGACAACCTCACGGCACGCCAAGGGGGTGCCACATATAAGGCAGCCCAGAGTAGGCATCCAGCACCGTGAGGAATTAAAGTCAAATCACAAGCTGGTATAAGCTCTTACCGACCAGGAGGAAGAAAGAGGGAGAGTGTGTGGGTGCGTGACGCACTTATAGGGTGTCGTCGCACCCACAGGTGTGATTAATTTGGTATAATGCTCCTGATCCGAGGGTAGTTGTCACATGGTTACAGGTTCACTTGAAATGAAATAAAACCATGGAGATGACGGTGGAAATTCAGGAGGATCGAGGCCCCTGAGCTGTCACTTCACCACAACACTGTGTGATGTGATGGCTGTGTGTGGAGTCCTTCAAATCGCTGGGAAACCGATAAGATCTGAAAGAAACGGGAAGCCAACGAAAAATGTATGTAGAAGAAAGCCTGGCACACGATGTACGGCGTACGGAACATGCTGTTCCAACAGTGATCACACACTGGTGACAGTGACACGGTTGTCAAGATCGTAGTCGTCCCGAGTTACCATCCGCTGTGCATAGTATATCGTCTCTATCGGGTGGAAACCTCATTATGTACAAAACCACTGGTGTAAAAAGTAACTAGGTACATTTACTCAAGTACTGTAAATTTTTAGGTACTTTTACTTTACTGGAGTATTTCCGATCGTCTATACTTTTACTTCTACTCCACTACATCTCAGAGGCAAACATTGTACTTTTACTAGCTCCAGTACAATTATTTTAAAACTTTAGTGACTAGTTATTTTGCAGATATAAAATATTACATTATAAAACATAGTACATGAACCACTTTTGGACGATTTTAAACCTATAGGCTATTTGAAAATAGCAGATCTACAAGCTCACGATGTGTTGCATTGCGACGCGTTGTGAGCTTGTAGATCTGCTATTTTCAAACATTTTAGTACTTTTACTTTTGGTACTTTAAGTACATCTTGATACCAATACTTAGTACATTTTTACTTTTACTTAAGTAGAACATTTGAGTACTTTTTCCACCACTGTCCAAAACTGTCACTTTTCAGGATAAAAAAAAAAAAGCAAAAATAGCAGATCGACGAGAGCTTGTAGATCTGCTATTTTTTGTGACGCTGTAGTATGATTAAGTAGGCCATTGATTTACGAGAAAACACAAAAAGTTAAAATATGGATTGGAGATGGGAGGTTTCTGCCCGACAGCCCCTGTAAATTATGCATGGTCAGAATCAATGTCAACCGGAGTCAAATTCCTTGTATGTGCGAAAGTGTTCATGAATAATTAAGCCTGGTTCAGACACAATGACAAATACTGAGCATTTGCCGCTTGTATACGCCACTCACTAATATAGATCCATTCTGAGGTAGGAGAGTTTCTCTCTTAACTCTGTCTGAAAGAGGCTTGGAAACGTTTTCTTGCCAGACGAGATTTATTCATCAGAAGCAGTGGTGGAAAGTAACTAAGTGCATTTACTCAAGTACTGTACTTAGGTACTTTTACTTTACTGGAGTATTTCCAGTTTTCAATACTTTTACGTCTACTCTACTACATCTCAGAGACAAATAATGTACTTTTTGCGAGGTGTTGTGAGCTTGTAGATCTGCTATTTTCACAATATCTATCCGTTGAGGCATCTAAATCGAATGCCTCAACTTCCAAGTGCTTAGCAGGGACAGGGTGGGGGGTCCCCAGTTCAAATATGATTATGTTTGGGGGTCACGGGCCGAAAAGGTTGAAAATCACTGTTTTAGAACAGTGGTTCTCAAAAATAGCAGATATACAAGCTCACAGCGCGTCACAAGCCACACTGCAAGCTTGTACATCTGCTATTTTTGAACATTTTTGAAAAATCTTTAAAGTGTTTGAAAATGTTTTATTTTTCAACCCAAACCTTCACTTCTGGGGGGTCCCTGGCACAAAAAATGTCCAGATGGGTGGGTCCGTGGCCACATACATATCAACCCTTGGCACGAAAACGTTTGAGAACCACTGATTTAGAAGGCATTTGTAGAATCGGCCTCAGGACTTAAAGGTAGGGTAAGTGATTTACTTTAGTTATAAGTGTTAAATAGCTCTATATTCTGATAGTACTCATTGCTATAGAGTGTTTGTTCAATAAAAGGAGTCTCCCATGTCTCTCCAGCTCTTTATTAGACAGTAAATGCATTTTCAGGGCTCTCTCCTGATTGGCTTAAATGTCACCTACCTGTGTATATATATATATATATATATCACCTACCCTACCTTTAATGGCTTAAAACATGCAGCGCTACAGGGATTATAAGTAAAGAACTGATGTTAATAACACAGAACATAGTGGGCAGACATCCGTCATCGTGGTGTCGGGCCTTTTTAGCAGAGCCACTGGCTTCGCCGTGCTCCTGACCACGCTATAAAAAGCAGCTTAGCGACAACTGCCAACTCGGCCGCTTGGTAATGTAGAGGCCGCCATCGCTCTGTTTGGAGGACCGGTCTAATTAAATCGAACAATCACTATTGACGTTTGTTGAGACCATGTGACATCACCACTCCCCCCTAATGAATGGGACACCGACTGTCACTGGGCTGCTCACTAAGCACCCCGGTCATCCAGTTGGATCCGGATGAATCCTGCTGACCGACTGCAGATTCCCAAAACATGAACCCACACCGTTTTACATCAAGAGTGTAAATCATTAAATCACTCAATAAATTAGGAGATCACATGCCTCATACAGTTGATTAAGCTCCATAATTTGTCCTGTTCCACCATGCCTTTTTTTTCTCTCTCCCCTTTAAATTTTATAGCAATGTGTTAATGCGATCGGCAGTTTGTTAATTGTGTTGAATCATAATTGAGACGATAATGGAGAGGCAGCGGTTCGGTGTCAGCTCCATTGTTGCAAAAAGACAGTTATTTTTTCCACCGGTGGATCTGCATAATGAGCTCGGCTGTGTAATAAATAATATTCAGACAGCAGGCATTGTTCTGGCCGTCTAAAAATCACAGTAATCGAAATTCCAGGCTTCATATCTCCGAGTGCCGACTCCAAATTGCTGACGCGTTTATATTGTACTCCAGAGCCAGTTAAAATGAAGAGGAGAAAAAAAGAAGAAAAGGAAAGATTTTTTTTTTTTTAAACTGCTAGTTTCATAACAATACATCATTGTCCTACACTGTGGTTTGGTTTAGGGAAGCTTTTGTTGTACGGACACAGCGTACAATGGTGGATGTGGGTGCAGTGTTAAATTAAAGGACCTTGGGCCATTGACAACAACTCACAGTGCACTTGACATTACTACCGACCATTTTAAAAAACATACTGTGGCTTGTTTGAACGAGGAAAAAGTAAACTTGCTGGGGCACACAGTATAACTTGCTTGAGATAGGTATAATCCATGTTTTAACTTTGTGTGTTTTGTCGTAAATGAACGCCCTACTTGATCATACTACAGCGTCACACAAACACATCAAAAGTATAGCCGATATGCAAGCTCGAAATGTGGCTTGAAGCGACGCGTTTCGAGCTTGTCGATCTGTAGCCCTGGTCCAGAGCGTTAGTGAGTTCTCTCTAATGCCCTGCCAGGCGCTAGGCTCTGCTCATACACAAGGAATTCGACTGCCCTGCGAGGGCTCCAACTGTAGTAAAAATAAACAAAACCACTTCGCTACTCACCGAAACAAAGGCTGTTTTGTGTTGTTGAAAGTCTATTCTCGGAGGTGGGAAGCCTCTCAGCACCCCACCTTCTCTGTAAAATACACTTTTTACACTTTTAAGTACTGTACTTAAGTACAGTTTTGAGGTACTTTTACTGGAGAATTTCCAATTGTCTGTACTTTTACTTCTACTCCACTACATCTCAGAGGCAAATATTGTACTTTTACTCCAACAATTATTTGACTTTTTTAGTTACTTTACAGAAATGAATTATTACATTATAAAACATTCATTAACCAATTTAGCCCTATTTTATACCTAGACGATCTACAAGCAACGCGTCGCGATGTGACGCGTTGTGAGCTTGTAGATCTGCTATTTTCAAACGTTTTAGTACTTTAACTTTTGGTACTTCAAGTACATTTTGATACCAATACTTTTGTACTTTTACTTAAGTACATTTTTAATTCCGGACTTTTACTTGTGACAGAGTACTTATACATTGCAGTATTGATACTTTTACTTAAGGAAAACATTTGAGTACTTTTTCCACCAAGGCGTTTAAGTAAAAGTTAAAATAGCGCATTTGGCAAGTTGTGAAAAAAAAGTACCCTCTGTGCTAAATTAACACTCAGGGCTTTGCTTGTGTGGAAGTCTGTCTGTATATTGACGTGCATACAGAATTCATCTATAATAATGATGAAGCTGTTTCGGTACAAAAACAACAATAAACACAGTGGGACCCTGTGGGCGTGCGGCTTGCTTGCTCCTGCAGTATTTGGACAAGACAACAAGCAGCTTTCTGAGAAGTAGATCGATGCAAATGGCTCGCCGTCGCAATCACAGATGCCACAAGCAAGGATGGACAAGAAGCCAACATCTTTCTCTGCAATTCTGAATTCCGGACTTTCACTTGTAACAGAGTATTTCTACATTGCAGTAATGATACTTTTACTTAATTAAAACATGTGAGTACTTTTTCCACCACTGATAGTAATACTAACGCACGCACGCACACGCACACACACACACACACACACACACACACACACACACACACACACACACACACACACACACACACACACACACACACACACACACACACACACACACACACACACACACACACACGCACGCACGCACACACACCCACCCCCCTCCTTGGCACAAAAGTGATCTGCCACTCTGAAGAAGGGACTGGGCGCTGCGGGACGGCCGTTGGCGTCCATTTATCAGCCGCTGGGCTCATCCAGGATATTGTCTCCCCTTCATGGCGGGGAGGCCAATCAAACTAAACAAGAGGACAAAACGGAGAGCGAGGGAGAGGGAGGAAAAGAGGAGTCGAGGAAGTGAAAACAAAGCGGGGAGAGAGAGGGAAAACAGTTGGACGTGTTTCACCACAGCTCTTCAATCAGCCGAACGGATACGCGTCCGTCCGGACGGCCCGGGGGGGGGCACATGGCGGAGTCAGAATGAAGTCAAACAAGCATTCCTTATGAGATCTCAGCTGCGGGAGTGAAAGGATCTTGAAAGGCCTCTCTGGCATCTCTCAGCACGCACCGCATGGAACTCCATGGGCTGGAAGTACTACTCACAAGAATGAATACCGCAGAGTAGAAATACTCTGTTGCCATGTGCTGATTTCCAAATCTGACTTAACCACTTGAAGCCATATAGCGTCTAGCCTCGTTCCCAGCCTTACTCATCTGCAAGGAGAAAAAAGCCTGCATGGTCACGACCTAACGCAGAGAGTGTCTATAGGGGGGCGGGACTCCCGTCGAATGTATCTCCCCCGGAAACAAGATTTTTCGACCAATCATAACACTCGTTTCATTCACAGAGAATCTAAACAGATTTCTAAAGCGTCAACGTCATTTCCTGGGGCGGAACTCCCGCCAAATTCCGGTATACTTCCGTTTAGACACTCAACAGTCTAGGTCTTGCCCAACGTGCATAGCATCCCTATTCAAGACACTCCAGTGGGACCAGTGCCCATGTACCTGTCTAACTACTTCAAAAGAGTGCAGTAACGCCCACAGTGCACAACACCAGAGAGCTCGACTGATCTCATTCCCCCCATATTTGGCACAAACAAGGGGATGAATTCATTCTACATTCTATTGCTATAGAGTGCCATTCTATACAGAATGGCATGTTTTACAATAATACATAATTGTCTTATAATTATGAATGCATTAATGTGCTTGATGTTGCAGCTGGTAAAGGAGGGGCTTATTTTAGTTACTCTATGCACTTCTGGGCAGTTTGGTTATCATTTTATTCTATTTTATCTTAATTATATCCTAATTTACTTGATGATTATGCTTTATATTGTCAAAAGAAAAGGTATGAAAGTAGCCTACAACATTTGCATCTAAAATGTAGTGGAGTATAAAGTATAAAGAAGAAAATGGTATACTCAAGTAAAGTACAAGTACTTAAGAATTGTACTTGAGTAAATGTACTTAGTTACTTTCCACCTCTAATGGAACTCTCTAGATTTTGATTATTATTACAAAACATGAACATTAACCACTTTAGCCTTATATATAGGCCTACTTTGGCTATTTGAAAATAGCTGATCAACAAGCTCACAACGCGTTGAGTTGCGATGCGTTGTGAGCTTGTAGATCTGATTTTTGAAAGATTTGTATACATTTTGCATAATATTTCATCTTGTGAGATGAAACATTATGCAAAATGATTACTTTTACTTTTGGTATTTCAAGTATGCCAATACTTTTGTACTTTTACTCAAGTAAATTTGTATTTACTTGAAAACTGAGTATTTCTACACTGTGGTATTGATACCTTTACTTAGGGTAAAAAAATATATAGTACTTCTTCCACCACTGGAAACACACACAAATGCTCTCTCTCTCTCTCTCTCTCTCTCTCTCTCTCTCTCTCTCTCTCTCTCTCTCTCTCTCTCTCTCTCTCTCTCTCTCTCTCTCTCTCTCTCTCTCTCTCTCTCTCTCTCTCTCCCCCCATCCACCATTAAGGTGCCTCCTCCTCCAACCCTATCATTTCCTCTGCACCTCCTCATCCATGCACTCCCCATCAGTGTGTCTCTATCCAGAGCCTCCTAATCCCCCTCATGTCCTTTTCCACTCTCTCGCCTCCTTTGTCGCTCTGTCCGTCCCCATCCTCAGGGTCCGCACTCCCAAACACGCCCGCCCGCCTACAGTACACCCACCCGTCACTTCTACGTACGTGCGTGCGTGCGTGCGTGCGTGTACAGTATATTACTACACTTGTGAGGGACACAATTTCACAACTATTGTAAAATGTAAGAACTAAGGCATTGTGAGGAGAATTCCTCTGGTCCTCACAAGAGAAATGTTTTTTTTTTGTTAGACTTACAATTAGGAAAATATTTAAGTTAGGGTTAGGCATTTAGAGGTTAGGGTTGAGGGCTTGGGGTTAGAGTTATTTATATCTGATTTACACTTAGTTGTGTGCCGGTGTCCCCACAACAAGTCCTCACAAGTGTAGTAATACCTGTGTGTGTGTGTGTGCGCGTGTGCGTGCGTGCGCGTCGGTCTCGCCTGGCCGGGCGGGTGGCCCTGCAGACAGATGCGTGCAGCGGTCATTACCTTAAGCACGTCTGGCCGAGGTGAGCGAGATTAAGGGGAGGAATGAATAAGGCTTGTGGAGTGTGTGTGTGTGTGTGTACGCCACCGCCCTATAAATCACCTGCTCAGTCCCCCCCCACACACACACACACACACACACACACACACGCGCACCTGACCAATGACTCCTGACCCAAACACAATTGCAGTTTCTTTCAGCCATCCTCCCGCTATCCCTCTCTCTCTCTCTCTCTCTCTCTCTCTCTCTCTCTCTCTCTCTCTCTCTCTCTCTCTCTCTCTCTCTCTCTCTCTCTCTCTCTCTGCCTCTCTGCTTCATACTCTCCTTCTCCCTCCTTCCCTCATCAAGCTGCTCCTCTACTTTCCTCCCTTCTCCCTGGATCCTCACTATCCGCTGTCATTCTATATCCTTCCTTATTTATGTCTATCCTTCCTTATTTATGTCTATCCTTCCTTATTTATTTCCATCCTTCCTTAGTCTTAGTCTTTGTTTCTCCTACTCTATCTCTCTTCTCGTCTTATGTCTCTGATATGCTGGGATGCCACACTAGCATAGCATTCTCTTTCTGAGCACAGCAGCCATAGTGTGAAGACATTCACAGGTGTTACCAATGATACTAATGAAGGTTCTGTTCCATTCTGGTCAAACAGAGTCAGGGTGCTGATATTGTGGATACTGGCTCACTGGAAACACTTTGCTACACCAGTGGGTCTAAAATTGGGTTCCAGGGACTTCCATGGTTCCTTGAGGGGGTTCCAAATGGCCCCTTACGGGTATATGTAACTCTCATTTGTACACTCTCAGAGTTGAGGGTTTGGAAATTAAAAAGTCTGAGAACTACTGTGCTACACTAAATGGAACAGAGCCTTCATTATAATCATTGGTAACACCTGTGAAGGAAGTGATAATATGGCTGCTGTGCATAGAGCCTATTTACATTGTAATACGATGGCGCCAAAATAGCCTATATAGATCGCTTATAGGACGCCTTTTTTCAGACAAAGCGTAAGTTAGGCGTCATACCCTGCTTTGCTCTTCTCTCTTGGCCTGTCTTGCTCTCATTCTGTCTGTCACTGTCCCTGTCCCTGTCCCTCTCTCTCTCTCTCTCTCTCTCTCTCTCTCTCTCTCTCTCTCTCTCTCTCTCTCTCTCTCTCTCTCTCTCTCTGTCTCTCTCTCCTTATCTATGATTCGATTTCCTCTCTATCGTTCTCCCTCCCGCCTTCACCTGCCGTCTTTATCGGACTTGTCGCCATCACACGCTTAACTCTCTTATACTCTCCTGCATCCTAGCCTGTCTCCTTAGTAACGTCTCCTCTTTCTCGCTCTCCCTCCCTCCCTCACTCCTACCCAGTGGTGGTGAAAGTACTCACAATTCTTACTTAGGTAAAAGTATCAATACTGAAATGTAGAAATACTCTGTTATATGTAAAAGTCCGGAATTCAAAATGTTGAAATAGAAGTACAAAAGTATTGGCATCAAAATGTACTTAAAGTACCAAAAGTAAAAGTACTCATTATGCAGAATGTCCCATTTCACAAGTTTTCAAATGTATTCAAATCTTTTGAAAATAGCAGATCTACAAGCTCACGATGTGTCGCATCGCGACGCATTGTGAGCCAAGTACAGTACTTCAGTAAATGTACTCATTTACTTTACTCCACCCTCACTCGCCCTCGCCCTCTGTCTACAGTGGAGCGTGTGTGTGGTGGGGAAAGAAAAACACTAGGCAGTTTGGGGCGGCGTTGAAATCAATGGCACTTTGTGTGTGAGTGATGGTATGTCTGTATGAGGAGAGAGAGAGAGAGAGAGAGAGAGAGAGAGAGAGAGAGAGAGAGAGAGAGAGAGAGAGAGAGAGAGAGAGAGAGAGAGAGAGAGAGAGAGAGAGAGAGAGAGAGAGAGAGAGAGAGAGAGAGAGAGAGAAAAGTTTGTTGGAGAAAATGAGCTGCTTCGTTATGCATTATTCATCATGATTGTGCGTTATTATTACACTATAGGACTAACTCTGAGTAAGATACACAGGTACAATTTTGAGGTATTTTTACTTTACTGGGGCATTTCCTATTTTCAATACTTTTACTTCTACTCCACTACATCTCAGACTCAGAGGCAAATATCGTACTTTTTACTCCACTATGCAGTTACTTTGGAGATTGTGATCATTATTACAAAACATTAACCACTTCTGCCCTATTTAAACTTTGGCTATTAGAAAATAGCCAATCTACAAGCTCACACGACAAGTTGTGTGCTTGTAGATCTGCTATTTTCAAAAGATTTTTATGAATGTATGTATATGTGATAACATGTGAAACAGGACATTCTGCGTAATGAGTACTTTTACTTTTGGTACTTTATATTTTGATACCAATATTTTTGTACTTTTGCTCAAGTAAATTTGGAATTCCGGACTTTTACTTGTGACAGAATATTTCTGCATTGCAGCATTGCTACTTTTACTTAAGTAAAACATGTGAGTACTTCATCCATCACTGCACAACAGTTAGTTCTGGTTGCGTAGCCCATGGGATACCAAACTATTCCATGCCAAGGACCCCAATAGCCATGGCCTCATGGCTGTAGCCCCCCGGAAGCCAAATGGCTTACAATTCAAAAAGGCCATTAATAAATAGAATAAAACCTTCACATTTGCTAGACAAACACACTCAGGTATAAACTTGTAAATTATTTATGTGTTGTTGCCTTTATACAGTTCCATGACAAAATATATGTATCATCACATTCAATGCCACGCTGTTGTACTGAATATCAGCATGGCTATGATTATTATTCTGCATCATTTTGACATTTCAACATTATGTCTGTTTTTTCTAGCATCACCATAACGGAAACACCATTGTGTAGCCCTACTGCTGATATATTTGAGTCCTGTAAGTCATGTACTTGTACTACATACTTTATGTCCAAGAGACATCTGTGATATTTTGACATAATGTATCAGCGTAATAAACTATTATCGTTGCTGTCGGGCAGACACCAGCTAGCTCCATTGGATCCTTAACCTTTCTGCTAAACCAGCTAACTCCACCAAAGGGGGGAGGAGTTAGCTGGTTTTGCTGAATCCAGGCTCCACGCCCTTTTGACCTCCAACCTCATTGTGAGCTTGGAGGTCCATTCAGCGGTTCTTATCAATAATGGACAAAACCGCTTCTTCTTTTGTTTTTTCATTTCCTGAAAAATGAACCATGCTGGAGTTAGCTGGTTTCATCTCTCTCTCTCTCTCTCTCTCTCTCTCCTCTCTCTCTCTCTCTCTCTCTCTCTCTCTCTCTCTCTCTCTCTCTCTCTCTCTCTCTCTCTCTCTCTCTCTCTCTCTCTCACACCACTCTCAGTGCATTTGTGGTGATGAAAGACAAAACAATTATAATTGTAGATTTGGAACCTCAGTGATGAGTCTCTCAGCGATGTCATCTGCCATGTTGAATCTGAGTGATTTGTTGAACATGACGCCCTGTAAAGTCAGATGGGGTTTGATTGCAAGTAGGCTGCTCACTTTGTGAAGCCACTTCTGTCTGCGTATCTTAATCGGAAGGATACAGTAGGCCTATACCTTTTGAAGTAGCAGGAAAATACTGCACTGGGTGTCCGGGACTTATACCAGGTGTTTGTTGGTCTATGGCAATGATTCTCAACCTGTGGGTTGGGACCCCAAGGGGGGTCTCCAAATGTTTTTGTTTTTTTTTCAAGATTTGATCCTTATATTTACAGCAATACATATGGGACAAGAAGGTGCCCTGAGAGAAGAATCCAAAACAGAGGGGGCTATCCGGGGTAGGGGTCTAACTAAGACCAGTTATTGTTAAGATTGAGCCATGATTTGAGGTCATTTTCAAATCTTGCAAGAGAATTTAGGGGTTTTAATGCGGCATTTCGCAGAGTAGTGGCTGTAGTGGATTCACAAAGCTAGATTGCGAAGCTCTGAATCTGTTCTTGAGAGATTACGAGTCATGTGACATTGAGCAATCAGGGTTCTGATACTCCATACTGTTTGACTGTAATTGGATTCATACATTTGTTGGCGGTCTGGGACCTACATTCACTACATTCACAATAGTGTGGGACAATGTAGAATGGGACCTACTAGCAGTGCAGTGCAGGTGGTTTTAGAGAGTTACTTCTCTGAGACAAGAGTTAGGAGGTCCTATAAATTAATTGTGAAAACATTACAGCAATTAAGTGGTATAAACATTAAGAAATGCACTTCTACTTTTACTTGTACTTTAAGTTTTTTTTTAAAAGCATGTACTTTTGAATAGTATAGTATAGTATATTTAAAAACAATGGGCCTCATGCAGCAATAAGTTCCTAATGTTTCCTCTTACATTTCTTGTGAATTCCTAAGAGAAGTTGAGTCAGATTCATGAAACGTTCTTAAAAGGCAGAATTGTTCGTAACTATGTTCTTGATGATGATGAATCCCAATCCTCGTAACTTGAAGGGGTGTGCCAGTTCATCCCAATTACCATAGGGAGCCGCCCCACCAATCCCCATATAAGGCATGACTGCATGGCTCTGCCTGCAGTCACACCTGTGTGTGATTGCTGCACACAGAAATCACAGGAAATCACACACAGAAATAAAATTGAGAGAATGAAGTAAAGAATACCTAAACTATAAGTCTACAGATGGTGGAACACCAGACTCCAAACATAAAAATAAATAAATGAATAGTTCTGTGGAGGTACTTCTGAAGTGAACAGCAAATTATTTTATTTAACTAATGAATGTATTTTATTATTTCTCTCACATTAATCAACATCATCAATGTACATTTGCTGAAATAAGCTGTTAAAAATGTTATCCATATTTCATGTTCAGGAGTAGCGTTAGTAGTGGATATAAAACATTCTATTACTGAAAGCTGGTGGGTGGATATGGAGGGTCTTTAAGGTAGCAGCTGCTTGGTATGTAATGGGGTGGAAATAGGGGTGTGGTGGGTGATATGGTGGTGCAAGGAGGGGTGTAGGGGGCTATGTGGGGGGTATGGGGATGGGTATGACGGGTGGGTATAGGGGGGCTTTCAGGTAGGAAGGGGACTGGAAAATGGGGGTGTGGCGAATGTCGGGGATATGGGGTGGGGGTATGGGGGGTGATGAGGGTGGGTTGGGTGGGGGGTTATGGGGTAGGTATGGGGCTTGGGCTTCAACTCAATCGGGTCCGTTTGGGTTAGATTGTAATTTCAGACCCGTCTCAAACATTTTCATGTCAAGGACCCCCAAATTGACATGCATTTGGCTGCAGACCCCCACCTGAAAATATTTTCTGCCAGGGAAAATGTTTCAAGATTTATCAAAATGTCTCAAACAAAGTATAAAATATGGTTAAAGTGATTAAACTGTTCTTTGTTTGCTGTGGACCCCCTGAAACTCCCTGAAGGACCCCTGGGGGTCCCCAGACCACACTTTGAGAACCACTGCTCTAAAGATATGATAAAAAATATTATTGTAATTTAAATCCTATATTATACAACTGTAGAATTGAAGAAACTTCGGGAATTAATTATTTTTACACAAATATGTCACACTTAAGAACTCAAAGGCCAGCCTAAGAGTGCTCATCAGTGTGTGTAGATTCTGTTCTTACCTGAAAACAGATCACAGCTAAGAAAACATTGGAGTATCTTCTTAAAAACCTGAAAGAAATGTCCTCTTAAGTACCGTTGCTGAATGAGGCCCAATGGGCCTCATTCAGCAACGGTACTTAAGAGGAAATTTCTTCTTAAACCCACTTAAGACGTTTTTAAGAAGATTTTGGTATTCTCCAATGTTTTCTTAGCTGTGATCTGTTCTTAGGTAAGAACAGAATCTACGCACACTTTCTTAAGAGGATTCTTTTTTCTTAGACCCATTTAAGAGGTTTTTAAGAAGATTTTGGTATACTCCAATGTTTTCTTAGCTGTGATCTGTTCTCAGGTAAGAACAGAATCTACACACACTGATGAGCACTCTTAGGCTGGCCTTTGAGTTCTTAAGTGTGACATATTTGTGCAAAAAATAATTCATTATCGAAGTTTCTTCAATTCTACAGTTGAATAATATAGGATTTAAATTACAATAATATTTTTATCATATCTTTAGAGCAGTGGTTCTCAAAGTGTGGTCTGGGGACCCCCAGGGGTCCTTCAGGGAGTTTCAGGGGGTCCACAGCAAACGAACAGTTTAATCACTTTAACCCTATTTTATACTTTGTTTGAAAATAGCCGATCTACAAGCTCACAACACGTTCCATTACTGGCCATTTTGAGCTTGTAGATTGGCTATTTTCGAGATATTTTGATGCATCTTGAAACATTTTCCCTGGCAGAAAATATTTTCAGGTGGGGGTCTGCAGCCAAATGCATGTCAATTTGGGGGTCCTTGACATGAAAATGTTTGAGACGGGTCTGAAATTACAATCTAACCCAAACGGACCCGGTTGAGTTGAAGCCCAAGCCCCATACCCCATAACCCCCCACCCAACCCACCCTCATCACCCCCCATACCCCCACCCCCATATCCCCGACATTCGCCACACCCCCATTTTCCAGTCCCCTTCCTACCTGAAAGCCCCCCTATACCCACCCGTCATACCCATCCCCATACCCCCCACATAGTCCCCTACACCCCTCCTTGCACCACCATATCACCCACCACACCCCTATTTCCACTTTTTTTCCCCATTTTAACAGCTAATTTCAGTAAATGTACATTGATGTCTAGTGGTGATGTTGATTAATGTGAGAGAAATAATAAAATACATTCATTAATTAAATAACATCATTTGCTGTTCACTTCAGAAGTACCTCCACAGAACTATTAATTAATTAAGGTTTCGAGAGCCTATCAGGCTTCGAAGCCTTATTGCATTCCTTGGCTTTCACTATTATTATTATTCTTCCGCCGTTTTTGCCAGTTCTGGCCTAACCGCGTGGTCACTTTTTATGAAATTCGGCAATATGGTAGAGGGCTATGCCAAACGGCGAAAACCCGAAAATCACAACCATTGGCCAAAGGGTGGCGCTGTAGCACTCAATTGAAATATGCCAACTTTGAACAGGTACAACTCATACCCTGTTTGACCCACAGCCATGAAACTTTGATGCACACATGCGTCTCCTCATGCCTAACAACTTTCAATGTTTGACTTTTGACCTCTGACCTTTAGATCTCCCACCATTTCGAATTCTATGAAAAGCAGTAAAAAGCAGTAAAAGTCCATAGCTTTCTGGGATCTTTGAGCAATCTGCACGAAACTGTCTACACATGAACCATGGACCAATGCCGACAAACGTGAGCAAGCGGATTTTCCATAATTAATAATTCCATAATTTGTAGACAATAACATGAAATGCTTTTGAGAGTAGTTGTTTTTTATGTATGACATACTTTCTTGTGAAAATAACCGATCTACAATCTCACACCTTTTTAGATAGCAACGCGTTGTGAGCTTGTAGATCGACTATTTTCACTAGTTTCCATTACGAAATATATTGAGCAGTTTGAAAAACATTTAAACCAAGGATTTCTGAGCAATTTGCGTGAAACTCAGGACCTTTTTCACGGGTCCAGGTGTGTTGGTCCAATAGCTTGATCGCTTCATCATCTGCCTTGAAACCACAGGGTTGCCGGTTCGAATCCCACCTCATGTAGACTTCATTATAATTGCATTGCACACAACATGACTGTATCAATGAATGCATGTGCAATTGTTAAAGATAACGTGAAATGCTTCCTTGAAAGTAGTTATTTTAAATGTATGAAGTACTTCATTCGCCCTTTTGTTTTGTTTTGTTGGATTCTCCTTTCTCACTGTCTAAGGCTGTGTATTGAATAGCTCCACCAGTGGAGTGTGAGCCTCATGTGCCGAAGGTCCCTGGTTCAAATCCCATTCATCACAGTTTACATTTAAATTGCATTGTACAAAACTTGACCCTGTTAATTCAGACGTGCAATTTGTAGACAATAACATGAAATGCTTTTGAGAGTAGTTGTTTTTTATGTATGACATACTTTCTAAAAGTATGTCATACATAAAAAATAACCGATCTACAATCTCACACCTTTTTAGATAGCAACGCGTTGTGAGCTTGTAGATCGACTATTTTCACTAGTTTCCATTTCGAGGAGACAAATAAAAAAACTTTATTGCTAAATGTTTTGTGAACCAGTGATCTACAGTAGGTAGCGAAACAGAGGCTTGGTTCATAACGGACTGAAAAACCTATAGATATCAACAGACACCATCAGGGAGGCCATATTTCTAGCTCAATAAGAGGAGAGGCAGCCTGTGAATCCATAGGTCGCTGGTTTGATCCCTGTCCCCAACAATGCATTGAGGTGATCATCATTTGGAATTCTTAGTTTGTTACGAACATACTCCTGGTAGCCTGTCTGTCTGTCTGTCTGCCTCTCTTTCTGTCTGTCTGCCTCTCTCTCACTCTGTCACTGTCTGTCTGTCAGTCTGTCTGTCTGTCTGTCTGTCTGTCTGTCTGTCTGTCTGTCTGTCTGTCTGTCTGCCTCTCTCTCTGTCACTGTCTGTCTGTCTGTCTGTCTCACTGCCTCTCTCTCACTCTGTCACTGTCTGTCTGTCTGTCTGTCTGTCTGTCTGTCTGTCTGTCTGCCTCTCTCACTCTGTCACTGTCTGTCTGTCTGTCTGTCTGTCTGTCTGTCTGTCTGTCTGTCTGTCTGTCTGCCTCTCACTCTCTCACTCTGTCACTGTCTGTCTGTCTGTCTGTCTGTCTGTCTGTCTGTCTGTCTGTCTGTCTGTCTGTCTGTCTCTGTCTCAGACTGTCTGCCCCTCTCTGTCTGTCTGTCTGTCTGTCTGTCTGTCTGTCTGTCTGTCTGTCTGTCTGTCTGTCTGTCTGTCTGTCTGTCTCTGTCTCTTGAGGGGAGTGGGCGCAGGGAGGGGTTTGGGAGTGGAGGGCTGTGCAAGCGTGGAGGGCTGTGCAAGCGTGGAGGGCGGTGGATGTGCAGAGGGGGGTGAATGTGCAGAGGGGGGTGCAAGGGAGGGAGCGGTGAGTGAGCCGGGTCGAGTGGGCCGGTGATCCTTGGCTATACTTGCATCCCTCACTGGGAGGAATTAAATTAAAGCATAAAGAGTTTAGTGGCTGGAATAGGTAAGAGGGAACTACAAGTTGCACTTGATTCAATCTTACCTTCCTCAGAGCTCTCATCATCAGGGGAGAAGCCAGTTGGATCGTGGGGCTGGTGACCCAAGGGGGGAGTGGACGGGCAACGTGGGCTCTCCTCACCATCTCCAAATGAATCAGAGTAGCTTCTTGATACTTGCTCCTTGCTTAGCTCCTTGCTTATGTCCCACTCTGTGAGGAATTACATTAAAGCATAAAGAGATAAAGAGATTAGTGGCTTGGATAGGTGAGAGGGAACTACAAGTTGCAATTGATTCAATCTTACCTTCTCCAGAGCTATGCTCAGAGCTCTCCGACGAGATGAGAATGGCTGAGGAAGCAGAGTCCTCCGCTTCATCAATTGTTTCCAACTTTTTCCAGCTTGTTCTCTTAGGGGGGAACTGCTGCTGGATCAGGGCAGCCAGTGGCTTACCCGAAAGCCCTTGCCCATAGGCTCGCGTCTCCGGTCGTTTATCCGAGGGCTGAAAGAGGGAGTGAACACACCAGAATCAGGGTGCGAAGTAAGGTTGTTAAGACATTGTATGTACCTTTACTTTATTGCTTCAACTTCAGTACATTTGGCAAGATACATTTTGGAATATACACAATGTAGAGTATGAAATACCGGTAGAGACGACTCGTCCTCCGAGGTCGAGGAATCCATGGTCTTGTCCACACCCACATGTCTCTTCCTCTTCTTTTTTGAAGCTTCGGAAGGATCGGGAACTTGGGGCTGGAAAGAGGGAGTGAACACACCAGAATCATGGTGCGAAGTAAGGTTGTTTAGACATTGCATGCACCTTTACTTTATTGCTTCAGATCATTCGACTACCTCCTTTCAACTTCGAGCACTGTTACACCATTGCTTCAACTTCAGTTAATTTGTCAAGATAAATTGTGGAATGTACACAATGTTCGTGCACTAGGGTTATACATGGCAAAAAGAGGGAGTCCACACAAGGTCAAACGTTTAAATTATATTTATTGTTTCGACCTAATTAAAGAATATGGATAATCAAAAGCAATCAAAAGTATGAGGTGTGAATAATCAAAAGCAATCAAAAGTATGAGGTGTGAACAAGTCAGTAATCAGTAATGTAATGCAATGTATGGATGTGTGGAATGTGCTGTGCGAGTGTTGTATAAGGTGTGTAAAGGAACGGAAAACAAAAGGGTTAGGCCCCACAGTAGCCTGGCTCCAGCCCGTGAATCGCTAGCCACGCCCATTAAAAAAATATGTTCAGGCGATTCTGGTCTGGTGACGCTCTCATAGGAGGTCTCAGCCTCGGTTGAAAATCTAATTGACAAATCGGGATCGGGATAATCCAGTATGAACCAATCGCCAAATAGTCTTTGAAAAAAAAAAACTTTGGCCACGTCCCCATCTCAGCAATCGGCTGCATTGAGAGGGCTTTCAGACTGAATAATGGAGTGAAACGAAATGAAAATTCAGGCTGAGTGTCAGGCTAGCCCCACAGGCCAGGTAGCAGAGATCCTGCTATCAGGGACGAGAGAGAGAGAATGAGGGGTTGTGGGAGAGCTCCCTATATACTCTCCCAAACCACCTCAACCAGCTGCACCCAGTTGGTCTGCCCCACTCCGCCCTACTCACTCAGGCTGCCGGCTAGCCATGAAGGCAGAGGGGGCAGGGCCGTCACGTCAAGAGTATGGAATACCGTTAGAGGCGACTCGTCCTCCCGTCTCTCCCTCTTCTTGGAGGAACGGCCATGGCATCTCTTGCTGTGAGATGCTTCGGGAACTTGGGGCTGGAAAAGTCTCTTCCTCTTCTTGGAGGAACCGGCCTCAGAATGGCGTTTGAGGCCCGTTGGCGTCTTTCCTGTAGGAGGATCGGGATCTTGGGGCTGGAAAGAGGGAGTGAACACACCAGAATCATGGTGCGAAGTAAGGTTGTTAAGACATTGCATGCACCTTTACTTTATTGCTTCAGATCATTCGACTACCTCCTTTCAACTTCGAGCACTGTTACACCATTGCTTCAACTTCAGTTCATTTGGCAAGATAAATTGTGGAATGTACACAATGTAGAGTATGAAATACCGTTAGAGACGACTCGTCCTCACGTCTCTCCCTCCTCTTCTTGGAGGAACGGCCAGTGCATCTCTTGCTGTGAGATGCTTCGGGAACTTGGGGCTGGAAAGGTCTCTTCCTCTTCTTGGAGGAACCAGCCTCAGGATGGCGCTTGAGGCCCGTTGGCGTCTTTGCTGTAGGAGGATCGGGATCTTGGGTCTGGAAAGATGGAGTGAACACACAAGAATTGGCAGCAGTATTCCATGTTCCCCCAAAATACATTTTCCACAAATTGTGACCTTTACAAGCATAATTGGGGGGTGGGGGGTACACAATGTAGGGTATGAAATACCAGTGGTCCTTCAGCCTCTGCCAGCAGCAGTCGCACCTCCTTTTCCGGGACTTCTACCTGGTCTTCCTCTGTGGAAGAACTCGCGGCCCGGCCTGTTTTCCTAGTGGCCTTCCGGCCTTCTGACCTTCTAGGGGGATCTGGCTGGACTACGGGCTGAAAGACGAAGTGAACACACCAGAATTTAAAATTGGTAGCAGTATTCAATTTTCCATTTTCAGTATTCCACTTCAGGCACTCTTACACTATTGCTTCATATTCAGTTAATTTGATCACTTTCTTTCAACTTCAAGCACTCTTACATTATTGCTTCAGATTCAGTTAATTTGAACACTTTCTTTCAACTTCTGGCACGCTTACACTATTGCTTCGGATTCAGTTAATTTGACCACCTTCTTTCAACTTTGGGCACCATTGCTTCAACTTCAGTTCATTTGACAAGATAAATTATGGAATGTACACTACGTAGAGTATGAAATACCGATGGGTTAGCCTGTTCAAGGTGTAGCTCCTCCTCATCTGCCACATCTATCTCATCTTCTGACGCCTCCTGCTCCTCTTCTTCGGAGATCTGGAACCTCTGCGACCTCTTTACCCCCCACCACAGAAAACACAATTAGTTGCCATTTACAATTGGTTGACTAGTTGGCAAAGCACCAACTTCAGTTCTTTTGACCACATTCTTTCAACATTACACACTATTGCTTGAGTTTCAGTTCACTTACAGGTAATAATACAATTAGTTGCAATATACTTCTCTGTACTTAATTGTACCAAAAAGTCTGTACCTCATGTTGCAGTTTAGACAGTTGCTTATGCAACAACCCGTTCACACTGCGGAGTGTTTTGACTTCGCGCTGGAGCTGCTTGCAAGCAGTATTGCGGCACACGCACTTTGAGGTTGTAGGTTGGTCCAGCGGGGGATCCTTATCCACATATATCAAATCAAGGTCGGTAACCAGGTTGGCCTTTGAGGCACGCAGCTTGCCAAGGCTTTGCATGGCGAAGCGCCACCTCAAAGGCCGAAGTGCAGGGACCATCTCTTCTTCAGTCATCAGGTGGTAGCCTTTCAGATGATGTTTTGGGTTGGATATAATTGCCATACATCCAAGCTTCCGGAACAGGGGACAGCGGACGTCTTCCAGATCAATGGGGGTCCTGTCACTCCCAAGGGAGCAGAGGATCCTCTGCTCTGTTGAATGTGGCGTGGTGTGGTGTGTATCGCGTAGATGCTTGTCTACATGAATAACATCGGCGCAGCATACTGGGCAGTAGTTTTCGAATCCGTCGGGAAAGTCAGCCATGTCTACAGAGATAAAGACAATTGGTCAGCTTTGCAAGATTAACATTTTAAATCAGATTAATCACAGCTTCAAAATGATTTGAATCGTGATTAATCACCATTCAAACTATGTCCAAAATATGTGTTCCTGTATATTGTTGTGGAAATGGAACTGCAGCACTGGCACATCAGGCCTGCCAGGGGTATTCCTTAATGGGTAGAACAGCTTTTCAAAATAGGGCCCCACATCTCCACCTCCTAAATATTATTGCTTATACATGTGTTATATTTTTAGATTAGGCATTAGACACAGGCTAACAGACTTATGAAACCTTTCAAAATTATTATATAAAATCACTTCAACTTCAGTTCATTTGACAACTACTTCCAGATTTGGGCACCATTGCTTCAACTTCAGTTAATTTGATTACTACTTTGATGAACTACTTTCAACTTTAGGAAACTTTACATTTTTTTCTTCCTCTATCATGAAGCAAAGAATTGTAAAACATAATGTTTCAAAACACTATCACAAGAAACTCCCGTACACTGGCAACATAAGCACAAACATACTAAAACATACTAAAACAGAGTTCACTTTAACTGGAGGTCCTAGCCCCTAAAATGACCCCATGAGGAAGTGTTGAGCTTTGCTGAACTGCTTCAGTTTTAGTTAATTTAACCACCTACTTTCAGATCTGGGCACCCTAATATGTGGTCTTTAAGTGTTGGGCCTGAGGTCATCCTAGGGGCTAGGAGGTCTAGTTAAAGGCCTACATACTCTCACGAGATGGAGGAACAACATATTGCAATCTGGGAACCCTACGCCTTTTTATGCCTGCAGAGCGACTGGTTCAATTTCACAATGGATCTAGGCCTAACACTTGAGGCCTCAATATTGGGTATAATGCATCACTGGTGCTGGGTCAATCAGAGGGCCTAACAATCCACTCTCTCGATATGTTCTTCCCCAACTCTTGGAGAGTATTTAGACCTTTAACTGGAGGTCCTAGGCCCTAAAATGACCCCAGGAGGAAGTGTTGACCTTTGCTGAACTGCTTCAGTTTTAGTTAATTTAACCACCTACTTTCAGATCTGGGCACCCAAACATTTGGTCTTTACGTGTTGGGCTTGAGATACACTTTATGTGGAAATGAATAACATTTTAGTATTGAGTTTTGTCTTGCTGAAGGCGCTCGTCATGGTTAAATTCGTCTTTGGGGGTCCCTTGGGGTCTTAAGTTTACATAATCATTTTAAACCTTTCAAAAATGATTACATAAAATCACTTCAACTTCAGTTCATTTGAAAACTACTTCCAGATTTGGGAAACTTTACATTGTTTTCTTCTTCTATCCTGAAGCAAAGAATTGTAATACATAATATTTCAAAACACTATCACAAGAAACTCCCTTACACTGGCAACAGTAGCACAAACATACTAAAACATACTAAAACAGAGGAACATCATCTGAATAAAGTCACTACTTACTCGTGGTAATATACGCAGCCTTCACTGAACCAACTGAGTAACTGAGTGAGTGAGTGACTGAAGTGGAGAAACAACTAAGCTCTGAGCAGAATTAGGCACTTTTCCTGGGTAATCCGCCCCAAATCTCCATAGATATACACTTTATGGGAAAATGAATAACATTTTCGTATTGAGTTTCGTCGTGCTGAAGGTGGTCGTCATGGTTAAATTCGTCTTTTGGGGGTCCTTAAGGGTCCTCAGTTTATATAATAATTTTAAACCTTTCAAAATTATTATATAAAATCACTTCAACTACAGTTCATTTGACAACTACTTCCAGATTTGGGAAACTTTACATCTTTTTTCCCTCTATCATGAAGCAAAGAATTGTAATACATAATATTTCAAAACACTATCATAAGAGACTCCCTTACACTGGCAACAGTAGCACAAACATACTAAAACATACTAAAACAGATTTCACTTTAACTGGAGGTCCTAGGCTCTAAAATGACCCCAGGAGGAAGTGTTGACTTTTGCTGAACTGCTTCAGTTTTAGTTAATTTAACCACCTACTTTCAGATCTGGGCACCCTAACATTTGGTCTTTAAGTGTTAGGCTTGAGATACACTTTATGTGGAAATGAATAACATTTTCGTATTGAGTTTTGTCATGCTGAAGGCGCTCGTCATGGTTAAATTCGTCTTTGGGGGTCCCTTGGGGTCTTAAGTTTACATAATCATTTTAAACCTTTCAAAATGATTACATAAAATCACTTCAACTTAAGTTCATTTGAAAATTACTTTCAGATTTGGGAAACTTTACATTGTTTTCTTCCTCTATCCTGAAGCAAAGAATTGTAATACATAATATTTCAAAACACTATAACAAGAAACTCCCTTACACTGGCAACAGTAGCACAAACATACTAAAACATACTAAAACAGAGGAACATCATCTCAATAAAGTCACTACTTACTCTTGGTAATATACGCAGCCTTCACTGAACCAACTGAGTGAGTGAGTGACTGAAGTGGAGAAACAACTAAGCCCTGAGCCATTAATGAAATCACACTCAGCTGTTGTCTGTTGGGTGTGCCCATGTGACCCTTCATTCAATTCAATTGACCACCTACTTTCGGATTTGGACCCAAATCTCCATAAATATACACTTTATGGGAAAATGAATAACATTTTCGTATTGAGTTTCGTCGTGCTGAAGGTGGTCGTCATGGTTAAATTCGTCTTTGGGGGGTCCCTAAGGGTCCTCAGTTTATATAATAATTTTAAACCTTTCGAAATTATTATATAAAATCACTTCAACTACAGTTCATTTGACAACTACTTCCAGATTTGGGAAACTTTACATTTTTTTTCTTCCTCTATCATGAAGCAAAGAATTGTAATACATAATATTTCAAAACACTATCATAAGAGACTCCCTTACACTGGCAACAGTAGCACAAACATACTAAAACATACTAAAACAGAGTTCACTTTAACTGGAGGTCCTAGCCCCTAAAATGACCCCATGAGGAAGTGTTGAGCTTTGCTGAACTGCTTCAGTTTTAGTTAATTTAACCACCTACTTTCAGATCTGGGCACCCTAATATGTGGTCTTTAAGTGTTGGGCCTGAGGTCATCCTAGGGGCTAGGAGGTCTAGTTAAAGGCCTACATACTCTCACGAGATGGAGGAACAACATATTGCAATCTGGGAACCCTACGCCTTTTTATGCCTGCAGAGCGACTGGTTCAATTTCACAATGGATCTAGGCCTAACACTTGAGGCCTCAATATTGGGTATATTGCATCACTGGTGCTGGGTCAATCAGAGGGCCTAACAATCCACTCTCTCGATATGTTCTTCCCCAACTCTTGGAGAGTATTTAGACCTTTAACTGGAGGTCATAGGCCCTAAAATGACCCTAGGAGGAAGTGTTGACCTTTGCTGAACTGCTTCAGTTTTAGTTAATTTAACATATCTCCTAGAAAGCCAACAAGAAAGCACAACTCTTAACTCACATATGTGCACACTGCCGTTCTTATGGCCATTATATCCGGCGATCCAGGCAGGCCCATCTCCGCCCAGGCGTCCCTCACATTGTTGACCAGGCGGACCTCACCCTTGCCCGTGTTTGTGAGAAGGTACTTCACAGGCCCAGTCTTTATAAGCTTTTTCTTCCTTAGCTCGTGGAACTTCACGAGCCAGGAATACTCGTCTGCTAACAGGTATATCTGGTCATACCCGTGTTTGTAATTCGTTTTCCCCTCCTTAACCTGGTGAGAGAAAGAGATGAGGGTATCTATCCAAGTCAGGGCTTGAAAGAAAGTCATAATAACAATAATAATAATAATAATAATAATTAACTCACGTTTATGAGGTAGCCCTTCTCTTCGTCTCCAATAGCCTTCTCCAGCTCTTCGATCTGGAGCTTCTGTAGGGCGCTCGTCCGTTTTCCATAGAGGGAAAAAATGTAGGCCCCCAGGTAGCCATAGAATTTGTTTGCCACGGCCATGAACCCACCCACTCTTCTGGTCTGGACGGGAGGGGCAACCTCCAGCTTGGCTGTAAAATGTAGAACAAACATTGATTAGATATAGCAGAAAATGTTTATTACTACATTTGACTTATCACTTAACTACATTAAGCAGAGATGTATTTAAAAAGTTACCCAGAATTTTCGGGATCATCTCCCTGCTCCTCTCCTTGCAGGTGGCTATGATCTCTTGTGGGATGAGGTCCATCTCCTTTTGTGCCTTGACCTTGAAAGCAGATTAAAAGTTAAGACAAATGATTCAATCTGTGATCTTTCTCAATGCAAGCATTTGAACGGCCCCCAGGGGCAAAACACCAACTTCAGTTCATACCACCATCTTTCAACTTTGGGCACTATTACACCATTGCTTCAATTTCAGTTCATTAGACCACCTTCTTTCAACTTATGACACTTACACGTAGACTAACCCTTAGTTGAAACAGTCACCAGTGGGCTCTCTTAGGGCCTAGACGTCTAGGATAAGACATATAGGCTCTTTTTGGGACTGGGAACAACATATTGAAAGATCAGAGTGCAGACCTGTCAGGGGTCACCCACTTTTGTAGCAAAAGGAAGTCCTTACCCCAGTCTGCCATACGGCCAACTCCTTATTGAGGCCCTTACTAATGGCCTGGACTTGCTTGATGAGCAATTTAACGTGCACTTCCTTGATCCGGGCTGACTCTGGCCTCTCCAAAAGGAAATACTGGAGGAACTTGGCAAAGTCCGTGTAGAATTTGATCTTGGTGGTCAGCTTCTTTTTCGCACGGTCGAGCACTTCTTCCAGGCTGAAAAAGAATGCAGTCAGCTTGAGAGACAATCTTCAGCTTGAGAGACAATGGCCATTAGGAGTACACAGCATTTGAAGGGCCCCCATGGGGCAAAGCACCAACTTCCGTTAATTTGACCACATCCTTTCAACTTTAGGCACTCTTACACCATTGCTTCAGATCCAGTTAATTTGACCACCTTCTTTCAACTTTAGGCACTCTTGCACTATTGCTTCAGTTTCAGATAATTTCACCACCTTCTTTCAACTTTAGGCACTATTACACTATTGCTTCAGATTCAGTTAATTCGACCACCTTCTTTCAACTCTGGGCACTCTAAACGTTGTGTAAACTATACTTACCGCTTAAGATGTTCAATGTTGTTGAGGAACGTCCACTGATAAAAGGCGCCGCCCCTGCTAGCGTCCTCCCACCCCATCATGAAGTATTTTATCAGGGCCCGAACGCGCCCATATGATGACATGGCGTTCTCTTTAGGCTTGGGCTGCCGGTCCGTCAGCTGCATGAACTCCAGCCACTTCCTCACAACCAGGTCTGTCGAGAGAGAGACAGATATAAACATGTTAAGATTCAGTCTACCTCGGCCTTGAATAGGTAAATGTAACTCCAATCAGGAATTTATAAACATGAAAAAAAAAGTTTTGTTACCGCAGCGTTCACCGATTTTCTGGTGCCGCATGGATGACCCCTTGCCCACCCCCTCAAATATGGCCACGTACTGTGGGTACCGGCCCGCGTATTTGAGGGGAGTGGGCGCAGGGAGGGGTTTGGGAGTGGAGGGCTGTGCAAGCGTGGAGGGCTGTGCAAGCGTGGAGGGCGGTGGATGTGCAGAGGGGGGTGCAAGGGAGGGAGCGGTGAGTGAGCCGGGTCGAGTGGGCCGGTGATCCTTGGCTATACTTGCATCCCTCACTGGGAGGAATTAAATTAAAGCATAAAGAGTTTAGTGGCTGGAATAGGTAAGAGGGAACTACAAGTTGCACTTGATTCAATCTTACCTTCCTCAGAGCTCTCATCATCAGGGGAGAAGCCAGTTGGATCGTGGGGCTGGTGACCCAAGGGGGGAGTGGACGGGCAACGTGGGCTCTCCTCACCATCTCCAAATGAATCAGAGTAGCTTCTTGATACTTGCTCCTTGCTTAGCTCCTTGCTTATGTCCCACTCTGTGAGGAATTACATTAAAGCATAAAGAGATAAAGAGATTAGTGGCTTGGATAGGTGAGAGGGAACTACAAGTTGCAATTGATTCAATCTTACCTTCTCCAGAGCTATGCTCAGAGCTCTCCGACGAGATGAGAATGGCTGAGGAAGCAGAGTCCTCCGCTTCATCAATTGTTTCCAACTTTTTCCAGCTTGTTCTCTTAGGGGGGAACTGCTGCTGGATCAGGGCAGCCAGTGGCTTACCCGAAAGCCCTTGCCCATAGGCTCGCGTCTCCGGTCGTTTATCCGAGGGCTGAAAGAGGGAGTGAACACACCAGAATCAGGGTGCGAAGTAAGGTTGTTAAGACATTGTATGTACCTTTACTTTATTGCTTCAACTTCAGTACATTTGGCAAGATACATTTTGGAATATACACAATGTAGAGTATGAAATACCGGTAGAGACGACTCGTCCTCCGAGGTCGAGGAATCCATGGTCTTGTCCACACCCACATGTCTCTTCCTCTTCTTTTTTGAAGCTTCGGAAGGATCGGGAACTTGGGGCTGGAAAGAGGGAGTGAACACACCAGAATCATGGTGCGAAGTAAGGTTGTTTAGACATTGCATGCACCTTTACTTTATTGCTTCAGATCATTCGACTACCTCCTTTCAACTTCGAGCACTGTTACACCATTGCTTCAACTTCAGTTCATTTGGCAAGATAAATTGTGGAATGTACACAATGTTCGTGCACTAGGGTTATATATGGCAAAAAGAGGGAGTCCACACAAGGTCAAACGTTTAAATTATATTTATTGTTTCGACCTAATTAAAGAATATGGATAATCAAAAGCAATCAAAAGTATGAGGTGTGAATAATCAAAAGCAATCAAAAGTATGAGGTGTGAACAAGTCAGTAATCAGTAATGTAATGCAATGTATGGATGTGTGGAATGTGCTGTGCGAGTGTTGTATAAGGTGTGTAAAGGAACGGAAAACAAAAGGGTTAGGCCCCACAGTAGCCTGGCTCCAGCCCATGAATCGCTAGCCACGCCCATTAAAAAAATATGTTCAGGCGATTCTGGTCTGGTGACGCTCTCATAGGAGGTCTCAGCCTCGGTTGAAAATCTAATTGACAAATCGGGATCGGGATAATCCAGTATGAACCAATCGCCAAAGAGTCTTTGAAAAAAAAAAAAACTTTGGCCAAGCCCCCATCTCAGCAATCGGCTGCATTGAGAGGGCTTTCAGACTGAATAATGGAGTGAAACGAAATGAAAATTCAGGCTGAGTGTCAGGCTAGCCCCACAGGCCAGGTAGCAGAGATCCTGCTATCAGGGAGGAGAGAGAGAGAATGAGGGGTTGTGGGAGAGCTCCCTATATACTCTCCCAAACCACCTCAACCAGCTGCACCCAGTTGATCTGCCCCACTCCGCCCTACTCACTCAGGCTGCCGGCTAGCCATCATGCCGGCTAGCCATGAAGGCAGAGGGGGCAGGGCCGTCACGTCAAGAGTATGGAATACCGTTAGAGGCGACTTGTCCTCCCGTCTCTCCCTCTTCTTGGAGGAACGGCCATGGCATCTCTTGCTGTGAGATGCTTCGGGAACTTGGGGCTGGAAAAGTCTCTTCCTCTTCTTGGAGGAACCGGCCTCAGAATGGCGTTTGAGGCCCGTTGGCGTCTTTCCTGTAGGAGGATCGGGATCTTGGGGCTGGAAAGAGGGAGTGAACACACCAGAATCATGGTGCGAAGTAAGGTTGTTAAGACATTGCATGCACCTTTACTTTATTGCTTCAGATCATTCGACTACCTCCTTTCAACTTCGAGCACTGTTACACCATTGCTTCAACTTCAGTTCATTTGGCAAGATAAATTGTGGAATGTACACAATGTAGAGTATGAAATACCGTTAGAGACGACTCGTCCTCACGTCTCTCCCTCCTCTTCTTGGAGGAACGGCCAGGGCATCTCTTGCTGTGAGATGCTTCGGGAACTTGGGGCTGGAAAGGTCTCTTCCTCTTCTTGGAGGAACCGGCCTCAGGATGGCGCTTGAGGCCCATTGGCGTCTTTGCTGTAGGAGGATCGGGATCTTGGGTCTGGAAAGATGGAGTGTTATATTGCATCACTGGTGCTGGGTCAATCAGAGGGCCTAACAATCCACTCTCTCGATATGTTCTTCCCCAACTCTTGGAGAGTATTTAGACCTTTAACTGGAGGTCCTAGGCCCTAAAATGACCCCAGGAGGAAGTTTTGACCTTTGCTGAACTGCTTCAGTTTTAGTTAATTTAACCACCTACTTTCAGATCTGGGCACCCAAACATTTGGTCTTTACGTGTTGGGCTTGAGATACACTTTATGTGGAAATGAATAACATTTTAGTATTGAGTTTTGTCTTGCTGAAGGCGCTCGTCATGGTTAAATTCGTCTTTGGGGGTCCCTTGGGGTCTTAAGTTTACATAATCATTTTAAACCTTTCAAAAATGATTACATAAAATCACTTCAACTTCAGTTCATTTGAAAACTACTTCCAGATTTGGGAAACTTTACATTGTTTTCTTCCTCTATCCTGAAGCAAAGAATTGTAATACATAATATTTCAAAACACTATCACAAGAAACTCCCTTACACTGGCAACAGTAGCACAAACATACTAAAACATACTAAAACAGAGGAACATCATCTGAATAAAGTCACTACTTACTCGTGGTAATATACGCAGCCTTCACTGAACCAACTGAGTAACTGAGTGAGTGAGTGACTGAAGTGGAGAAACAACTAAGCTCTGAGCAGAATTAGGCACTTTTCCTGGGTAATCCGCCCCAAATCTCCATAGATATACACTTTATGGGAAAATGAATAACATTTTCGTATTGAGTTTCGTCGTGCTGAAGGTGGTCGTCATGGTTAAATTCGTCTTTTGGGGGTCCTTAAGGGTCCTCAGTTTATATAATAATTTTAAACCTTTCAAAATTATTATATAAAATCACTTCAACTACAGTTCATTTGACAACTACTTCCAGATTTGGGAAACTTTACATCTTTTTTTCCTCTATCATGAAGCAAAGAATTGTAATACATAATATTTCAAAACACTATCATAAGAGACTCCCTTACACTGGCAACGGTAGCACAAACATACTAAAACATACTAAAACAGATTTCACTTTAACTGGAGGTCCTAGGCTCTAAAATGACCCCAGGAGGAAGTGTTGACCTTTGCTGAACTGCTTCAGTTTTAGTTAATTTAACCACCTACTTTCAGATCTGGAAACACAACAACAATTCTGCCTTTTAAGAACGTTTCATGAATCTGACTCAACTTCTCTTAGGAATTCACTTAGGAAGAAATGTAAGAGGAAACATTAGGAACTTATTGCTGCATTCAGGCCCATTGACTTTTGTACTCTTACTTGAGTAACATTTTTGACTGAGCTACTTTTACTTGTAGTGGAGTAAATTTGACCGGGAGTATCTGTACTTTTACTCAAATACTGGGGTCGAGCACTTCGTCCACCACTGGTCAGTTGTAAACTAGCAATGACACTTCAGTCAGGACAACTCTTGAATGGATACAATCATTTTATTGAATATAAAATTAGCATTATATTTATTTTGGTTTGTCAATTAATTAGATTTGCTTTTAGGTACTCTGAGAAAGCATTCTGGAAACATTACATTTCCCTACCAATAGGGCCATGGTTCTCAAAGTGGGGTCCGGGGACCCCCAGGGGTACTTGAGGCGGTTCCAGGGGGTCCCCAGCTAAATGATGGATAGGAACCAAATGGACCCTTATGGTTCTGTAACTCTGAGAGTGTACAAATGTACATTTGTACACTCTCAGAGTTAAATTAACATTGATTTTATAATATGAATTCGGGTCCCAGAGGTATAAATGCCATTAAATGGGGGTCCGTAGCCTAATGCATGTCAAACTGGGGGTCCTTGACATTAAAATGGTTGAGAATCACTGCTAGAAAGCCGTATAAATCTTCTCTTATTGGGGTCCCTGGCTTATCTTTTCAAATGGGGGTCCGCGGGCTAATAAGTGTCAATTTGGGGGTCCTTGACATGAAAAGGTTTGAGAACCACTGCAATAGGGACTCTGAATCTCCCAGCACATCCAAAACGACAGGTGGCAGCTGGGGTGGTGGAGGATGAGAAGCAAGCAGCAGCAGCAGCAGCAGCATCAGCAGCAGCACAGACAACAATAGGCAGCAGCAAACAGCAAGCAAGGAATGAGCAATGCAACTTTGAACTTACCCATTTACATAGGGTGCTCTATTATGAAGTGAGTATGTAATTGGTTGAGAATAGAAGCATATGGAGCTGAGACTGACCAATGGTCGCAGTAACTGCACTGAGTTCCCTGACAGAACTTGCTCTGCGCGTGTATGCGCAACGCTCATTTCTACCTGTTTGACCTGGGTGAAAGATCGGGCCCTATATAAGAGATTGATCTCACAGAAACAAAACAACAAAAAAAACATTGTTTTATTTTGCACCATCAGAGTTAACCTGAATTATTCCGAGAAATCTTTGTAGCTTTTACTCTATTGATTGTTGAATGGTTGCCAAGAATTTGACTCTCTTAGTTTCAATATCCGCAGGAGCTGAAGAAAATTAAGTCCTCCTCCACTGACATGATCGGAGGGCATATGCTATGCTGCTCTTCTACAGCGCCAGTGTGGAGAATGTCTTCATCATCTCGATCACAGTCGGTGTTGCCATGTATGCTTATTATAAGCAACTTCGGGCTTGCTTTTCTGTAAAGTTACTTGTTGAGGAGTGTGGGTTTTTGTGCTTGTTTGTAAAATATAGCTGCTTATTTGGGCTTCCTTCCTATATTGTTTAAACCAGTAGTTCTCAAACCATTTTCATGTGAAGAACCCCCAAATTAATATGTATTCCTCCCCCATCTAAACATATTTTGTGCCGGGACCATCGTACCGGATTTGTGTTTCGACAAATATTCTAAATGATTCACTTTTTTGGAAAATAGTATATCTATTTGTTTGAAAATAGTAGATCTATAAGCTCAGAACGGGTCGCATGGTGACGCATTGTGAGCTTGTAGATTTTCAAATAGCATATAGGTTTAAAGTGCTCATGTGGCCTATATAGTGGCTGGCATATAGTATATATACGGCGACAGTTACTTCTTTTGGGCTTGTTTTCATAGACCTGGTTGCTTATTTCTCTCGCGAAATCTGGCAACACTGTTCACGGTGCAGTATACGGCAAGACAACCTGCCCCATGATAGGAGTCGGTTGGAAAGAGCTGTAACGCACAGCGTCTAAGATCATTGGCAGTGCCCTTCCCTCTGTCTCCTCTATATGCAAACACGTATCAGACGCAACACGGCAGATGGTGATCGCTGAACTCCTGTCACCCCTGCTAGCTCTCCTCTTCAAATCCCTCCCCGCCGCAGGGAGGTTCAGGGTTTTATAGGCGCAGGACATAACGCCTGAGGGAACAGCACATGTCCTGAGGCTGTTCCATACTTGAACTCTGAGGCCCACAAGCACTTTCAGCAGCAGAGCAGTGTTATAGCCAACAAGCACTTGTTTGTTACAACAAGCACTAAAAGGAATTATAGTTCACCCAAGACATTACTATTTCTATTGTTTACCTACCCAGTGTTGTCTTTGACTTGTGCAGTTTTATTTTGAAAAACATTCCTTAACGGTGAATCCAGAATCCCCCAAAAATAAGAAAAAACTTGATGAATGGAATTAATCCGAGACCCAAATTACAGCGAAGCTATATCAAAAATACGTCCATAAAGTCCAAAACACTGCTCATATTATCATTTAGATTCTGTTCTACCGAAGTCCGCTGAGAAACTATTCCAAAATATCACCAAATATTTCGTGCATGAGCCGGTTTGGCTTCCGTGTGTAAATGATAGAAATAAAGTAATTCATTGTTCTTTAACATGCACCCTATAGCGTCACTATTCTGGGGGTGAACATTCATCAAAAATAACAGATTATACCCATAGACTGTAAAAAAGAATGGACAATGCCACTCCCCTGCTTTCTACAGAACGAAAATGAAGCCGATAGTTCAGGAACATGCATTCCTCCATCGTTAATATATACAGTTGGCCACGTCCGCAACTCAAACGCTATTGGTTGAGACCAGACACGTGACCAGCGAACCGGAAAACACCCCCAAAAATGCTATTGGTTGGGTAGCTTGTCAATCAAGAGCGGGGGCGGGGAATGAATGCTATTAGTTGTGTAGGTTGTCAATCAAATCATCCCGCCCCTCCTGGAGCATAGCCTACTTTATCGTCAATTTTAGAATAAATGGGACCATAATTTAGCAAAACGCATATCATGATGATTGAAAGGAGACTTTAAACTAGCAACTGGAAGCATATAGAATTTATGACCATTTTTATTACGGTAAGAAAATCTAGTCTAAAGTTTGTCAAAAACCCATTCACTTGCGCAAAAATAAATTCTTTCTGACACTGGCCATTCATAAGCTTCCGTGTTGGCCTCATCGTAAATATCCAAGCCTTGCCCCTTGATTATACCTTGTGTATTGTAGTATGAACAATGAACAATGTGTACAGTATGGTTGTATGTATGTATACAGTATGTTTGAATGTATGAATGTGACAGCTGTTTTACTGATCTTATTTTGTGTTTAATTACGTATGTATGTTTGTTTTCTTAAGAGCTGCTCTGAGGCAAATTCCTATCAACTGTGTTGTCAAGGCAATAAATTATTGAACTGGAACCATCCGTGCTTTCATCTCGCCCAGTTAGATAACTGCAATCCCTTGCATACTTTCTCAGAAAGACACCACGGCTTGTCCAAAAATGCAGCTGATGCGGGACTTTTGCCCAACTCTAACACAGTGGTTCTCAACCTTTTCAGGGTCGTGATGACCCCCCCATAATAATCATATTTGAACTGGGGACCCCCTACCCTGACAAGTACTTGGAATTGTAGGAGTTGAGGCATTACATTTTCCGTTCCACAGATAAATATTGTGAAAATAGCAGATCTACAAGCTCACGCTGGCGAGGCGTTGTGAGCTTGGAGATTGGCTATTTTCAAACGTTTTGCCTGTTTCTTGATTATGATTTGACAATTTCACAAAATGTTTGACCAATTTTTATAGTATAGTTTGTTGATTACGTTTGATGCATGTAGTAAAAAGGTCTTAAAAGTCCTTACATTTTCACTTCACTGTCATTTGGGGACCGCCCCCCGCCCCCCCCCCCCCCCCCAAAAAAAAAAAAAAAATCATGTAGTGACCCCCTGGGGGTCCCGACCCACAGATTGAGAACCACTGCTCTAAGAGTATAGTGATAACATGACAGCCACATCCTAGCCTTTCTCCACTGGTTACCTGTTTGTTTTATGATCGATAATTTTTTTAACCACTTAAAACCCCATATGGGTGACCGGAGTCCCTCAGGGCTCTATAATATTGTCTTGGCAAGCCACACAACGCGCCGATCTGCTATTTTCCTGCGAAAGCTTTCCCCACAATAGGGATGCTGGGGTTTAAGTGGTTAAAAATTGTACTGACACGTTCAAAAAGCCTTATATGGGCCTGCCCCCCCGTTACATCACTGACATGTTAGTTCATTATGAGCCAGGATGCTGCCTGTGCCCTATAACAGCCCTCAGGCATAGATGTGTCCTGTCTGTTCCTAATAAGTCGGCGCTCGTATAATGAAAGGTGACCGGGCTTTTACTGTCGGCGCTCCTCAAGCTCTGGAACGTCCCTGCCTTGAGGATCTGTTTAGGCAAGCTTCAGTAGTAGCATCGTTTAACCACTTAAAAACCCTAACTAAGTAAGTTGCCTGGAGTCCCCCGGGGGGCTCTGTACTAGGCCCCCCGCCTGTTTTTGCTCGACAGTATAACTTTTCGCCGAAGATAGTTTCGCCCCCCCAGAATAGGGGACGCTAAGTGGTTGAATATCTGCCATGAACTTAACTTAATAAGGAAGCTTTATTATCCCTCCACCATTCCTCCTTCTTATTTTATTGTTTTATTGTTTTACTGGTTTATGGTTTTACTTACCGGTATGTATTTTATGCTCCGCTCCACATTTCATCAGCGTTATCCATTTTATTTCCCCCTATTATCTACAGGTACAGTAAGCAAGCTGTCCTGTTTTCTCCCCAATTTGACCTACTTTATTTCCTCTCGTGGCCACGTCTCTTTTATGGGATCTTATGGTTGTATTTTTATCCTCCTCGCTGTTTGTGCGTTGTTTAATTTTATCCTGTTCTCCGCGCAGCACGTTGCAACCTTGTTTTGAGGAGAGCTATATAAATTAAGTTTATTATTATTAGCTGCACAATATACAGTATAACGGCACTCATGTGATATTGCTTGACACAGATGTGCTGATGTAGTGCAGCTCAGGCCTCACAACGTACGGTTGCAGTACTTATGATGGCAGTAATTGGCAGTGGTGGAAAAAGTACTCATATTTAAGTAAAAGTATCAATACTGCAATGTAGAAATACCCTGTTACAAGTAAATGTCCGGAATTCCAAAAAAGTAAAAGTATAAAAGTATTGGTATTACAATGTACTTACAGTACCAAAAGTAAAAGTGCTCATTGTGCAGAATGTCCCATTTCACAAGTTTTCAAATGGATAAAATGTATATATACAAATCTTTTGAAAATAGCAGATCTACAAGCTCACAATGTGTCGCATCGCGACGCATTGTGAGCTTGTAGATCTGCTATTTTCAAATGGCTGAAATGGATATAGGGCTGAAGTGGTTACTGTATGTTTTGTAATAATAATCAAAATCTACAACTAGTAACTAAAGTTTTCAAATAATTGTAGTGGAGTAAAAGTACAATATTTTTCTCAGAGATGTAGTGGAGTAGAAGTACTGAAAATTGGAAATACTCCAGGAAAGTAAAAGTACCTCAAAAGTGTACTTAAGTACAGTACTTGAGTAAATGTACTTAGTTACTTTACACCACTGGAAATTGATGTCCTCAACCTCTATCTGCCCTGTAGTGATGCATGGGGTCATGTTACCCATTATGAGGGACCTACCCGACCCACCCAATCCCCCCCAAAATGCATTATTCACCCAACCCATAAAGGTTTTTTTGTGGCCACCCAAATTCGCAATAATCACGTCTGAAGCTTAACCCAAACCTGTGAGATCTGGGGGTTGTGGGTCTACCTGGTCATCACTACTCCACTACATCCACTTAAAACCCTGTATAATTACTTGACCAAGGTCCTTCAGGGTTTTCCATATATAAGCATACTGTATATAGCTTGCTGCTTAGCAGAAATGGAAATACATTTTTTTTTTAATATATTTTATGATATATTTTCGTGAACGGAAATGTCGAACAGATGACAGCTTCGTGTCATCTGTTCCTTTGTTTAGGGGGATTCAAAATGGACCCTTACGGGTCCATTTGATTCCATTTGTACGCACTCAGAGTTACAGTGTATGGGGGTCCTTGACATAAATATAATAATAACAATTGAGAACCACTGCTCTATGCAGACGCACTGCGACACATTACTACGTAACACCTCACATGGCCTGACGTCTGGCTGTGCTGTGTGAAGAGATATGGAGCTTTTTTGTTCTGTCTGTTCCATGTGGTGCATGCAGACTAGGCCTTCTGTTCATCTAATGCACCAGTCCTGATGCCATTGTCCTTCCAGACGCCGGCTCACTGTGAGTTTAACCCGTTCAGACCGAGAACGCATCTGTGTCATTTTAAGATTTCTTTGTCTATCCAAAAATAGCAGATATACAAGCTTGTAGATGAGTGCAAATCTTTGAATATATATTCTTCCATAGCGAAATTGTTTAACTCTGTTATAACTTTTTGGGGGTCCCTGGAACAAAATATTTTTGAGATGGGGGGTCCACGGCCAAAATTCATATAATTTTTGGGGTCCTTGACATGAAAAAGTTTGAGAACTACTGGTTGTAGCAACATCATTTGTTTAAAAAAAAACTCTTAGGATTTAGAAGACATTTTGTAGAATCCCCCAGAAACAAAGATTTCAGTTACACATGTTCACTTTGAAAAATATATATATTCAAAGATTTGCTAACATTTTCACAATTTTTCAAGAATAGCAGATCTACAAGCTCATGGCGCGGCACTCGGTGCCGCGCCATGAGCTTGTATATCTGCTATTTTTGAATAGTAAAATAAATCTTAAAATGACACAGATGCGTTCCCGGTCCTGAAAGGGTTAATAGTTACTGAGACAGGGAGCGATACGGAGACAGAGATACCCGTAGAGCAGCAGGAATAGTCAAGAAATGCAGATATTTATTATTATTTGTGGAGTGTGTTGTCTATAACCTCAATGTGTCGACATGGCATCAGGCGCAAACAAATCAGCCAGCTCCGTGGGCACAAAAGGGGGCGTGCCCATATACTAATGACATCAGGTACGTCCATATATGGGCATAAAATTGACAAGAACTGACAGATACAGAGATCTCCATATATGGGCATAAAAGGGACATGGACTGATAGATACAGAGATCTCCATATATGGGCATACAGTATCTGTCGGTATGTAGCACACAATCACTAAAGCATTGAACCCAGTCATATACTCTATGTTGGCTATTCAATATACGAAGTGACTTGTGAGTACATTTGTACACCTGCTATTTCCGCGGTTCCGCGGTAGCCTGACACGCCCTTTTCGCTCGTTTCTATTTGGCCTAAGCTGAAGCTCACAGCTTCTTCGCACACTGACGCCCGCAACCCACAACTTTTACACAGCTACACAAGATAGGAGCCCCACAGCGCACAGTATTCTGGTCGAAGTATAGAAACTGTTATGTTGTTAACATATAATATAATGTTATAATGTTATGTTATGTGTAGGGTTTGAGTGGTTAATACATTGCCACAACAAATGGATTATTGTGGATTTGCTCCACCAACATTCAATTTGTATCATCAAACGAGTATGAAAAAGTTAATTAATTAAATTCCCCACGTGAGCTCATGATTTGAGGGGGGCAATTTTAACATTTCATTTTTAGTGGAATTCATCCTCAACAATCCTTTCATGTTCCTTTAATCAGTGGGAAACTTTAAAACATGAACACCTGGTCTCCATTGTTTTGCAAACAAGAATAGTGATCAAATGTAACAAAAGATGTATTGTTCTCGCTAATCTCTATATAGCCGGACCCCTATCCCAGAATTCAGTGCATTTGAATACCTGGTGCTCGAGGGGAGGAAAAAAAGCTCCCTTTTGTGTGCAGGAGGCAGGTAATTGGGGTCTGAATGGCTGGCCACAAGAGTGGAGAGGATGAGGGCATTATAAACAGTGGCCCCATTTAAATGTGTCCTTACAAAAAGTCAGAGATGTCTGTGAGCAAAAAAAGACTATAGGTCCAGTGGTGGAAAAAGTATGTTTTACTTAAGTAGAAGTATCAATACTGTAATGTAGAAGTACTCTGTTACAAGTAAAAGTACGGAATAAAACATTCACTTGAGTAAAAGTACAAAATTATTGGTATCCAAATGTACTTAAAGTACCAAAAGTAAAAGTACTAAAATGTTTTAAAATAGCAGATCTACAAGCTCACAACGGGTCGTGATGCAACGCGATTTGTGAGCTTGTAGATCGGCTATTTTCAAATAGCCTAGGTATAAAATAGGGCTAAAGTGGTTATGTTTTATATAGTAATAATTTATATCTGCAAAGTAACTAGTAACCCAAGTTTTCAAATAATTGTAGTGGAGTAAAAGAACAATATTTGCCTCTGAGATGTAGTGGAGCAGAAGTAAAAGTATAGATAATTGGAAATACTCCAGTAAAGTAAAAGTACCTCAAAACTGTACTTAAGTACAGTACTTAGTTACTTTACACCACTGGTGTCCGCAGTGGTGGGAAAAGTACTCAACCCCAGCACGTGTGTCCATAGACTAATAGAATGGCCAATCTACACACTCACAACGCGTAACATTGTGACATGTTGTGAGCTTGTAGATCGGCTATTCTCTTTTTTTTGCCATGAACCAGAGGCTGTATGGCTATTTGAGGGTCCTTGTAATGGAAAAGTTTGGTCTCTGACAGTCCAAGCCCACACACCTCCTCATGCATGTTGACAAACCAACCGGTGAGGTAGAGAGAGCAGTCAGTCATGGTGAAGTTGTGTCAATCCATTGTTTACGCCGTGCTATATAACAAACGAGGACCCCATCTGCTAAGGGGTGGCCTCTTTCATGCCTATACGGAAAATTAGCCTCTCATAATGAAGGGGAGAAAGTAGAGAGAGAGAATAAAACACAAAAACAGAAGCATCATGAGTGCAGTGTTTGTCCACCACCCAGTGCTTTGTTTTTTATCTTGTTTTGTTGTTAACTTCAACCCTACGGGAAGCCTTCTAATCGCGCTCTCTGCAAGGATTTATCATCAACGACAGAAGTGCACACATCTCCATTTACGTAACACATATTCATCAGCGTGTCCTAGACCTAGACAATGCATTTTGTGCACTTTTAACAGGCTTCCCATCAAGTGATAAACAAGGGGAGGAAAAAACAGATTAAAAATGTGCTAATTTGGGAAACAATTAGAAGGCCTTCCCTCGACCTCAGCTCCCCCCACCCACCCCCTACCCAGTCCCAAGAGATATTGACAAGTGGGACAAATGAGAAACAAATAGAGTAGGCTGCAAACGTATAAAGATCGTTCACAATGGGAAACCGATGGAAGGTAATCGGGCGGTCGATGGCCACCGGCCGCGGAGGCTGGTTTCGGGCCTTATTTTGGGAACAATGCACTAAAGTGGGAAGTCCCGCCTGGCAGAACATCCGGGGGGGGGGGGGAGTCATCAATAAAACGTTCTCACCCCTGATAATATAACCAGTGACCGGACAACGTTTCATTCGCAACCCAGGGAACTCAGTATCGTTTTCAGTCTGTTACCTTAAAGAAATTCACCACAACTGTTAAATGGCCTTTTTTATATACATCTGCAGAAGCATCAGCGACCTTCTCAGAGATTGTCAATGCACGATGTCGCCATGGATCGGCACAACCCAACCTTCAGTGTTAATTTATCCATTTGTAACTCGAGTCTGTACAAAATGTAAGCAAATGCCCCGTGAGGGTCCATTGGGTGTAAACATTGACCCGTGAGAGTCCATTTGTGTGTAAAAATGTACCCGTGAGGGTCCATATGTATACTGTACACTCAGTTAAAGCTGCATTTCAGTCTTATGGATTGCAGCTTTACAGTAAATTAGCACTGAGGATTCTACTATGTAAGCAATAATATAAGAACGCATTGTCATGCAAAACGTTGACTTCATGCAGGGAAGGAGTTGTGCACATTATTCACACACAGACCCACTGTAGGATTCATCCTCCTTTTTGTTTTTGCTGCCAAGTTCCAAGTTTTACTTTTAGTTCCACTGCAATGCTTCAGAGTTCAATGCCCTGCTCAAGGGCAAGGCCAATGCTGGGGAAACGTATTAGAACATTTCAACAACAAGGCAAATATAAAATAGGAATATGTTCAAATGAAACGGAAAAACAAGGGAATACATTTACGGTGCAGCAGAGGGATTGAAAGACTCGCGGCAAACAGCTTTGTCTTTCAAGCTTTGATTTCAAAGACCTGAGAGTGGTAGCAGACCTGAAGTGTTCTCTGACTGGGAGTTTGTTCCAGATACATTGTGCATTAAAAAAGTGAACGCTGCCTCTGCACGTTGTGGCTCTGACTCCGGGCTCAGAACGTACACCTGTCTGTCCCAGACGACCCGAGAGGTCTGGATAGCTCATGATGTAGCAAAAGATCAGCAATGTATTCTGGCCCTGGAACATTCAGTGTTATGTAGGCCAGCAGCAGTATTTTTTGAAATAAATTATTTGACAGACAAGGAGGCCTAAGGTACAATTCTGAGAACTGGAGTGATTTGATCTACTTTTTTTTGGTATTCGTAAGAACTGGAGCAGCAGCGTTCTGAATCAACCGCAGCTGTCTGATTGATTTTTAGCTCTACCGTTCTACACTTGGCTTTGACTCCGTGTCTGTGTGTCCGTCCGTCCGTCCGTATGAGCCTGGGATGAGCCTGGGATGAGCACGGCAAAGAAGCAACACATACAAACACACGCGCGCGCACACACACACACACACACACACACACACACACACACACACACACACACACACACACACACACACACACACACACACACACACACACACACACACACACACACACACACACACAGACTTGGAGATTGCCTATGCCATCTCTCCTCTCATTGGCCACACGTGCCACTGGTTATCAAAGAGGGGTCCAGGGACCCCCAGCGTATGTTATGTCCCTCCGCCCGTATGAGCACGGGATGAGCACGGGATTTTAAACAGCTATAACTCCAGTTTGCAGCATGCCACCAAGTCCAAATTTGGTATGTGGACTTAGAGCACCAATACGGGACGAGCACGAATTGCTGAAGCCCCGCCCCCTCTGTCTTCCCATTGGCTGGCCTTTAAACAGCCATCATTCCAGTTTGCAGCATGCTACCAAGTACACATTTGGTAAGTGGACTCAGACCACCAATAGGGATGGACTGAAATGAGTTAAGCCCCGCCCCAAAGGCACCGCTTCCTTCACACAGGGTGTGCTTTTTTTTAGTGAGACCTGTAAAGACACCATTACAGTAGTGGAGTGTGCCGGAGATGAGAGCAATGCAATGGGCTCATTTCCCAAATGCTGCTGAGATACAAGTCCTTTCATCCTGATATATTCTCGAGGCGCTAGTAGGCTGGCTATGTAGAGTAATTGTTTTAATGTGGCTGTTGAAATTCAGGTCATAGTCCATGACTACAACAAGATGTATGGCTTGGGTTGTGGTTTTTTAACATAATACCCATTGAAGCTGCAGCTCTTTGATTCACTTCACTACTGATGTTCTTCCCCCGACCACATTTTGCTCGGTCAGCATGAGAATTCAAACCAGCAAACACTGTAATCTCTAACCCTCACCAAACGGTACTACCCCGTGGTGGAAAGTAACTAAGTACATTTACTCAAGCGCTGTACTTACAGTAAGTACAATTTTGAGGTATTTCTACTGTACTGGAGTATTTCCAGTTTTCAGTACTTTTTCTTCTACTCCACTACATCTAGGAGACAAATATCGTACTTTTACTCCTCAATTATTTGACAACTTTAGTTACTGTGTAGATTTAGATTATGATATGCATTAACCACTTCAGCCCTATATACATTTCGGCCATTTGAAAATAGCCGATCTACAAGCTCACAATGCGTCGCGATGCGAAGCATTGTGAGCTTGTAGAGCTGCTATTTTCAAAAAAATTTAACACATTTTGTACATTTGAAAACCTTCTGCATAATGAGTACTTTCTACTTTTTGTACTTTAAGTACCT
>NC_139960.1:35306056-35403556 GCF_963454915.1 Gymnoscopelus microlampas | reverse complement strand
CACACTTTTGAATATGCAAGTATTTTGTAAAGGCAAGTAGGCCTACTGCAGTACTTTAACTCGAGTACAAATTTGACCTACACTGTAGCAACTTTCACTGGTAGTTGAGTAGTGTATGACCAGGAGTATCCTTTGACTCAAGTACTGGGGGTTGAGTACTTTGTCCTCCTCTGGTGAGCTGTAAATTGGTTCTGACGTCATGTCAATAAAAATGGAGCTTGTTTTGTTCTGTTTGGCCCCAAATAAATACCCCATCATTTGAGCAGTATGAATCATGGATATTTCTTTCTCTCTCTCAGCAGCTTTCAAAGGTTTTTTTTTCTTTTTTTTCTATTTAGCGGTGGTCCAATCATGTTGGCATTGAGTAGCGCCGTGTGCAGTGGGACCGCGCTGGCAGCGTTCAAATGAATAATGTAATTTAGCTCCTGGAAAGCTAACAGCAGAGTAGTCTTTGTTGGAGAAACAGCCTTTGAAGCCAGTTATTTTCCCTCCTCGACTATTGAGAGAGCAAACTAATGTGTTTACATGAATCTATAGAGAAATAGACCGAAAATAGAAGCTCCCCAGGACTCTCTCTGGAGCATCTTCTACTGAAGAAATGTTCGGTTCACTTCAGTTCGTTGTCATGTGTATAATAGTGAAATACTCGAAGTGCTCTGGGCTGCCTTAACAAAACACTGCACACAACACAACACAACACAACACAACTGAACTAGGGTTGGGATCCTTTACGATTTTAACGGTTCCCTTTTAACTATTCCTATAGGGGGTTCCAAATGAACCCTTATAGGTCTGTAACACTGAGAGTGTACACTCTCAGAGTTACTGTATGGTTGGTCCTTGAAATTATAAAGTTTAAGAACCTGTACTGTACTGTAATTAAATATCAGATGTGAAGTCCACATAACCAGCTCTGTCAAATATACCTTATGGTGTTTGTAAAGAACATTCAGGGCATATTTGCCAGTATCGGCCATAGATGGATAACACCGCAAGGTGGACCATGCATGGCAGGATGCCCAGAAACCTATATAAGGGGATGAATGACTTACTCAGTCCCGACCCTTAGTGACCTATTCGATCCTAACCTTCCCATATATGGAGATCCCCATAGATGGAGACAATCAACCTCCCCAAGTCTGACATCATAGAATCTCCTAGACGGTTATAGATGGAGATACCCGGGCATACCTATCTCTGACTTCAGAGAACCCCTTCCGGAACTCCATGTATGGAGATAACCGAAACGTCCAGGACTGACATAGTCCCAGATGTGGGCATAACTGACATAGCCCGCTCCATACATGGAGATGCCTGACACTACCTGACATCACTGTAGTCAGTGGCATTAGGGCCGCAGTCAACGGTATAAAAAGGCTCGAAATGCCTTGGTTAAGTTGAGTTCCATCAGCAACCCAGAAAAACATTAACTCCTTCCAGAGAGATAAGCATCAATACATTCATCAATAGTTGGTTCCCACAGCCTAAAGCATATTCTCATAGTGCCTTTGGATCTGGTCAAACAATCAGCCGATTATCATTTCAACAGTGTTCATTAAACTGATTTTTAAACATTTTAAACATTGTGAAATGGGACCTTCTGCATAATGAGTCCTTTCTACTTGTGTACTTTAAGTATATTTTGATTCCAATACTTTTGTACTTTTACTCAGGTAAATGTTTTATTCCGTACTTTTACTTGTAACAGAGTATTGATACTTTTACTGAAAGTATAACATTTGAGTACTTTTTCCACCACTGTTATATAATAACAGTGTGTGGTGCATATGGGTGCATCAGCTGTTCAGCAACCCGACCGCTTGTGGAAAACACCTGTTATTGAGACGGCTGGTGTGTGATTTTGATGCTCTGATTTGATTCGCCGAAGCAGAGATGGGGTGGAGTAAATTCACTCAAGTGCTAGTCAATTTTGAGGTACTTTTACTGTACTAGTGTATTCTTGATACTTTTTAATTTGAAAACTTTGGAGTTTATTTGCAGATTTATATAAAAATTACAAACATATATATATATTAGCCCTACGTTATACTTTGTCTGTTTGAAAATAGCTGATATACAACCTCACAAGGTGTGGTGTGTTGATCGGCTATTTTCAGTGAAGATATTTGATGTAGAGCGAAAACAGAAAAGTCACTAGTTGAGAGCCCTGACGGTCTGCTAGACATGGGGTTTGTGTGGTAAAACTGTATGTGACTGCTTTCTGTGCTGGTTCAGTGTCTTGTTGTTTGTTATTCCGGGCTTCAGTGTGTGTTGAGATGTTGTGTATATTAACAGTCAGTGTGTGCTTGTGTTAACTCTGTTATCCGTCCAGTAAAGTCGTCGTGAACTGTCTTCCCTGTTTTTTTTTCTTCTTTTTTATCCCAGGATTTTGTAATCCATTCTTCCAGTGCCAATGCCTAAGCTTGTAATCCTGGGCACTACTCTCCCTCTGGCAGCCTGGGTAGAGCCCCGAATTGAGCTCATGCCTCCTTCAATGCATGAGGAGTGAGCAGGCTGCTTCTTATCACCTGACAGGGGGGAGTTTCCCTGGTTGGACGTAGCGTGTGGAAGGAACACGTTATTCCAACCAGTTCCTTTCCCCTCCGTCAGGCGCCCCGGCTGACCAGGGGGAGGCAGTATAGAGACCAGGATTGCTGCATGTTTTTTTGTGACACAGGGAGAACATGCAAACTCCGCACTGAAAGGCCCTTTCGAAGCGCTGTCGCCTCACAGCTAGAAGGTCCTGGGTTCGATTCCCGCCAGGGACGCTGTGGGCGCTGGGGGCGTGTTCTCTCCTCCACGTCATCGGCGCCCATACCCTAGGTGGGGTTGGTGAAAGGGCCTACTCTGTGTGGAGTTTTCATGTTCTCCCCGTGTCTCCTAGGGTAGTTAATACCCTCACAAAAACATGTAGTAATCCTGGTCACTATACTGCCTCCCCCTGGTCAGCCGGGGCGCCTGATGGAGGAGAAGGGAACTGGTTGGAATAACGTGTTCCTTCCACGCGCTATGTCCAACCAGGGAAACTCCCCCCTGTCGGGTGATAAGAAGCGGCCTGCTTGCTCCTCATGCATTGAAGGAGGCATGAGCTTCAGCTTGGGCTCTCCCTAGGCTGGCAGAGGGTAGGTAGTGCCCAGGATTACATAGGCAATTGGCACTGGGTGAAAAAATGTGGGTTACAAAAATCGTGGGATAAAAATTATAGAAAAAAAAAAAAAAAAAAAAAAGAAAGGCCCTTTCGCCAACCCAACCTAGGGTATGGGCACTGATGACGCAGAGGAGAGAACACGCCCCCCAGCGCCCACAGTGTCCCCGGCGGGACTCAAACCCCGGACCTTCTAGCTGTGAGGCGACAGCGCCACCGTGCCCCCTTCCCTGGTTTTCTGCGTTTATTTTGAGTTCCTGCGTTTGGGTCCAAAAACACCCGGGGTCCTGACAGATCGGTTATTTTTGTGTTGCATTGTCATTTACCCTAAACAATGACGTCATTCGCAATCACAGCACGACCCCCAAATAGATTTACTGATACTTCGTATTGTCTAGATTCTTTCTAATCGCTCATTAAATATTCAATTATGTCTGCCATTAGTTTTATGGACAAGGCATTAGCAATTTATAGGGAAATAGCCAAATAACCCACGAGGATATTGATCAGAGACCACTACGAAGACCTCCGTCTCTGACACGTCCAAGTCGATCTTTTGTGTTGAGGAGAAGCAGTGCAAATTAATTAATTTGATTAATTGATTAATTATTACCTGCAAGGTCCATCTGTCCCACAGACTCCCAAACTGGATCTGACATCAACCTTACAAGGTGTGTCTTCTCTCCGAGTGATTGAAGAGATCATTTTTGGAAGGAAACGATTAATTATGGAAAATTAATTAAGTCTAGGAATGTACAGTAGATGTAATTGGAGATCTGTGTGTGTGTGTGTATGTGTGTGTGTGTGTGTGTGTGTGTGTGTGTGTGTGTGTGTGTGTGTGTGCGTGTGCGTGTGCGTGTGCGTGTGCGTGCGTGTGCGTGTGTGATACGTGTGTGTGTGTGTGTGTGTGTGTGTGCGTCAGTCAGAGCTAGTCTGAGACGATGTGTTGTGAGAGCATACTGTTTAAATAGTTTTGGGAGAAATGCTGCTAATTGTTCCAAATGTGACTGCAAAAGATTGCTATTTGTTTCAAAAAGCTTTATACCCTGTATCTATAACATGTATATAACGTTGCATTGGGACATACTTTCCCCCTTTTTTTTCTCAAATATTTTTTTGTTATGAAAAGAGAAAAAAACAAGGAAGAATGAGGTTGCAGGGATCATTCAGTGGCTCTAATAGATAGGTGCTCTTTGGTGACACAGGTCGGAACATAGTTAACTAAAAAGGATTTCCAAAGAAGTACTGCTTGCCAAAAAGGTGTGAAATGCAGACTTGCAAAGAAAAGAATTCGAAGTGAAAAAATATATAATTTATTTCGAGCAAGGCAACAAAATGTGACCTACGCGTATCAACCTACTGTAGGAGGTCTTCATCAGGGTCTGTTTTTTGTTATGCTTTGACAATGTAAACGTATGTTTTCTTCATACCAATAACGCTCCTTTGTATTGAATTGAATTGTTAGAGAGATACCGTCCTCCGTGACGGGACAATCACGGGATGGCAAACACGTCCCGGTGCTCTCATCGCCAAGAGACCTCGACGCTACGATATCCTATTTTCACAGACGTACCGACTGTCAGTGGTGGAAGGTAACTAAGTACTGTACATGTACTTAAGTCGAAATTTTAGTTACTTTTTACTTTACTGGAGTATTTCCAATTTGCAATACTTTTACTTCTGCTCCACTACATCTCAGAGGAAAATATTGTACTTTTACTCCACTATTATTTGAAAACTTTAGTTACTAGTTACTTTGCAGATATAAATTACTATATTATAAAACATACATTAACCACTTTAGCCCTATTTTATACATAGGCTATATTCAAACATGTTAGTACTTACTTTTGGTACTTTAAGTATATTTTGATGCCAATACGTTTGTACTTTTACACAAGTAACATTTTGAACACAGGCCTTTTACTTGTAACAGAGTATTTTTATAACGTGGCATTGCATGCTGCTTTCACCTAAGTAGAAAACGCGAGTACTTTATCCACCACTGACGACTCTCTGTACCACCGGTGGCATACCTTCACAACCCGAGATCGAGGCACACATTGCTTTCTCCGTCGCAGGTATACACAACACATTCCATTACCCCCCTGAGTGCAGACGGGGGCGTTCCATTACCCCCGCGAGTGCAGACGGCAGCGCTAGCTATCTGTCCCCCACCCCCCCCTCCGTAGACTACAGCATTGCCTGTATACGCCGTGTTAGCCGCGGCTAGAGGGAGAAGAGGGTAACCCAGCCGGGCACGGCGCTATCGCTTGTCTCATCCGTTACACTCCGGTCCCATTCAATCAGAAGCGCACGCCTCAGAGGAGCTCCGCAGATAAAATTCTCATTATCTTAGCCTGCCGGAATTAAAGAGACCGAGACGGTGGGTGTAGGTGTGGGCACGCGCACGCGCACGCACACACACACACACACACACACACACACATAAACACATGTGCCAGTGCCACACACAAACACGCCACACACTCGAGTACACAAATCATGCACAGAAGAAGTAGCACAATTACAGACTCAGTCAGAGTGCATCTTCCATACATGCTTGCCGTTGCTACAACAGGGGAAATGTAATTCGTGTCGAGGCCCTAATTTAAACACTGAGGGGAAAGCTCTTTGCTGCAGGAACACGCTCCTGTTTCCAGCTCTGTTCTCCTTACAGAAATGCTGTAACCGAGGTCTCTGTAGGCTCTCGCACTTCTGGTGTGTGTGTGTGTGTGTGTGTGTGTGTGTGTGTGTGTGTGTGTGTGTGTGTGTGTGTGTGTGTGTGTGTGTGTGTGTGTGTGTGTGTGTGTGTGTGTGTGTGTGTGTGTGTGCGTGCGTGCGTGTGTTCCTCATTGTCTGCACCATGACCACACTCCAGTTACTGAATCTCTGTCACATATTCTGAATGGCTACTACAGTATAAGGGAATGTATATTGCTAGGCACGACAGAATTGTTGATTTATTAGTCAAGGACATAAGTTCATACGTTTCATCATCTGCCAAAATGTATAAGCACTCTTGTGTATCAACTGCCATGTTCATGCCATAATGAAAATGATGCCTTTTCAGATGTCACAGCTAATACACCAGATGTTGTTATTGTTAATGAGGACAGTAGAGAAGTGACCATTTTGGAAGTGGCATGTACATTTGATCACAGCCTGGAAGAGGGATTCCTTACCAAGGTGCTTAAGTACCAACGTCTTAAGGATGCTATTGTACAGCTTGGTTACAAATGTAAACTGCTTGTGTTCATATTTAGAAGCCTCGGTAATGTCCACAAATCAGTTGTGAGAGGCCTGCAGATAGCAGGAATGCCCAAGTCAAGAGCTAAGGCATTGGCTGAGGTGAGTGGAGGCAGGTGTAGTGGATAAGGGTGATTATGAATAGTGGCTAATTAGTGAAGGTAGGTGTGGTAGACAGGGAAGCGATTGAGGACGGGGAGTGGCTGTGTTAAGCAGAGGGTGGTCTCCACTCCTGAACCTACGTTGCATACAACTACATCTCTAGAGCTGCATGTGGCTCTAAGGCCCTCTCCCATGGCTCCCATTTGCTTGGGCAAAAAGTATGTAAAGGAATAAGAGGTTTTCTTTTCTTTTTTTTTACATTTAAATAATAATTTATTATTGTAGTAGGCATAAAGTTGTTGTTACATTCTCCTATTGTAAAGAAGAAAGTGTCGCCTATACACCGGATAAAAATAAGAAAGAAATTAAGGAAAATAAAGAATGTATTAATGCTTGACATGTTTGTTTGCTTTCACCACTAACACTGGCTTACTGGTATACTTGATCTGCTTTGAGAAATTCGCTAACATTTTTGGGCCAAAAATGGCCTAAGTAATAGATCATTTCTACATTGTGGAATTTATACTTTTACAGGAGTGAAAAATATGTGCGTGCGTGCCCGCGTGCGTGCCCGCGTACGTGCGTGGCATGCGTGCGTGTGTGGCGTGCGTGCGTACATGAGCAGGAGAAGCATCATTCTGTGACAGTGCATTCTGCAGGGCGTGGCTAATTCAGTGTGCCCTCTCTCTCTCCACCGCCCATAACATTATGTGGCTGCAAAGTAGTTCTGTGAGAACCGTGTGTGTGTGTGTGTGTGTGTGTGTGTGTGTGTGTGTGTGTGTGTGTGTGTGTGTGTGTGTGTGTGTGTGTGTGTGTGTGTGTGTGTGTGTGTGTGTGTGTGTGTGGGGGACAAGAAAGCTGCGGCCCACATAATTCACTCCTTCTTGTCTGTTCTACTTAATATGTTACTGTGTGTGTGTGTGTGTGTGTGTGTGTGTGTGTGTGTGTGTGTGTGTGTGTGTGTGTGTGTGTGTGTGAACGCCAGTGGTTTGAAACAGTCGTGTGAACGTGCATCTGACAGTATGTCAGTGTTTATGAGAGCCAACGTCTGCTCTGCACTGTGTGTGTGTGTGTGTGTGTGTGTGTGTGTGTGTGTGTGTGTGTGTGTGTGTGTGTGTGTGTGTGTGTGTCTGCGTACGTCCCAGTGTTTGGGTGTGCGTTCTTGCCATGTGTGCGACTGTATCAGCCACGCAGTGTGTGAGCAAATGTCGCCAGGGGAAATTTCTGCAGCACATGGAAACCCCATTGTTTATTCATGCCTTCTAAATTGAAGTGTGCATCCCTGTATTCTTCCGGCCGCGCTCTCCTGGGCATTGCATTCAGCATGAGAGAGAGAGAGAGAGAGAGAGAGAGAGAGAGAGAGGGGGAGACTTAGAGAGAGAGAGAGAGAGATGGGAGACTTGAGGAGAGAGAGAAGAAAAGCGGCCAGAGAAACAATGTGTTTGAATCTATTATTTTTCTCTGAAGAAGGGCAAGAAATAGAGAGGGATGGAGAGAGAAGAGATAGAGACAGGAGAGACGGGGGGAGGTGGGGGGGGCTAGCAAGAGAGAGAGACACACACAGAGATATAGAGGGGGGAAGTGGAGAGAGTGAAAGAGAGAGAGAGATACAGAGATATAGAGGGGGGAAGTGGAGAGAGTGAAAGAGAGAGAGAGATACAGAGATATAGAGGGGGGAAGTGGAGAGAGTGAAAGAGAGAGAGAGAGACAGGAAAAGAGTCCTCTTAAAAGTGATTCCTTTTCTTAAAGGCCCATATACTCCAGCCCCGGCAGTATTGGATAGAAGAGAAGAGAGGACATAATGACAGTCATTTATCCATATTAAAGGGGGGTTTCAGAGAAGTTCTCTCATTCCAAATAAGAATCCAATCTAGAGGTGGTTCCATTTCTGGGGGCCTTCAATGTTGCTACGCCTTAGTATCTTATGAGGCCTTGTCCCTGACTGCAATTCACTGTGATGGAGCCCAGGTGAAGCAGTGTTGTCCTGACAACCCCCCCCACCCCCACCCACCAATAACTAACCCTGTGACTGAGAAACACACAGGGGTGTAAAGTAACTAAGTACATGTACTGAAGTATTTTACTACACTAAGTACACATTTGAGGGCGTCTTTACGTTACTCAAGCAATTTTCAATACTTTTACTTCAATGCCACTACATCTCTTTTGTAATTTTGATTGTTATTACAAAACATACATTACCCACCTTAGCCTTATATATATATACTTTGGCTATTTGAAAATAGCTAATCTACAAGCTCACAACAACACGACGCAAGCTTATAAATCTGCCATTTTCAAAATCTTTGTAATGTATACATATTGAACTTGTGAAATGGGACATTCTGCATAATGAGTAATCTTACTTTTGGTACAAAGTAAGCCTATATTGTGATGCCAATACTTTTGCACTTTTACTCAAGTACATTTTAAATACCAGACCTGTACTTTTGTGGTATTGATACTTTTACTTAAATAAAGAGAACTTCCACCTCTTTCTTTCTCTCTCTCTCTCTCTCTCTCTCTCTCTCTCTCTCTCTCTCTCTCTCTCTCTCTCTCTCTCTCTCTCTCCCTCTCTCTCTCTCTCCAGAACGGTCCATGGTATTGAGTCCATTCCATTTATAGTCGTATTGATCTAATCCCATGTCATCTGCATTGTCAATAAGATATCCGTTGTGTGGCAACTAAGGCCCCTTGACTTGGAAAAGTCCCCCCCCTCCCCCTCTTATTGTCCCACTTGAGTGAGCAGTCAATATGTGATTGGTTTTACTCATCAGCGGTTTGGCCACAGTGTCGCTTTCAGAGGGTTGTCAGATGTTGGGAAATTGGGAATACCATAATGTGATCATGATTATCAATGGCGTTTTTTTGCTAGCCCGCCAGAATGCAATCAACACATTCTCTGCCAGGTATTTAATAATCAATTCATCCGCCACTGCCAGCGTTTTTTACCTTATTTCGACGATCCAAGGGGCGCCACGGAAGCCACGATGTGGACACGGATGTAAACAAAGGCAATGTCTGGGGGGAGGGGGAGGGTCTCGTCTATCCACCGGAACCAAAACATTTTTACCGCGATCGTCCAGTCTGTTGTTAATCGGCGGTTGGATATGGCTCGTTTTCATTAAAAAAAAGGAGAAATCCGAGCTAGTTGTGTTTTTCTAAATCTCATAACATGGGAGTGGATGGAGTGAGTTTTTTTGGGGGGATGATGTCATTTCTGCTTCTCTCTGGCAGTCAAGGGATCATTCATAGGTTAGCGAAGAGCACTATCTGGCGTCATTTCTAAAAAAAAATGTTTTTTTGATTGACGTAGATCTACGTCAATGGCAGGGGATAAGGTGCTTATCGTCTGTCATTGCGGAAACCTCATGTCCAAAACGATTACTCAAAAATAGCAAAAGTAGCAGATCTGCTACTTTTGATGCTTTTGTGTGACGCTGTATATGATCAAGTAGGGCGTTAATTTACGAAAAAAAACAAGTTAAAATATGGAGATAGTTTCTGCTGCCTGACAGCAACGATATGATAAATGCCTATGCTGTTCCAGCTGATGTGTGAAAATAGGACGAGTTGATGTGAGAGAGACTGCTTTTATATGAGGGCAGTCATTGTCTTGTTACTGCGCTTCTATACTGTAGGCCTATTACTGTACTGTTCTATAACTGCTCTATACTCTAACTGTACTGTGCTGTACTATAATGCACTGTACCACAACTGCACTGTACTATTCTGTACTATACTATACTATACTATACTATACTATACTATACTATAGGGCATAGCAGTGGCGGTCATTTTCTGGTTCCAATGTTCCAGACCCCATTCATTTTTCCCATCGAGATTTCCAAAAATATTTATATTCGTTAATTTAAGCATAGAATCAAGATATGGTAAATCATGACCATAAAGCATTTGATTCTGTGAAAAAAATATATATTTTTTTAACAGAGTCAAACGGTTTATGGTCATGAATCACCAGGATCCTGGATGGCTTGATTCTAGGCTTAAAATAATTGATATAAATATTTTTGGAAATCTCTATGGGAAATATTAATGGGGTCGATGGAACCAGAAAATGGCTGCCACTGCTATGGCTTATACCACAGCTGTACCGTACCAACTGTACTGTATCTTAACTGAACCATACCTTACTGCACTGTATTGTACTGTACCATAACTGCACTGTACTGTACTTTACTGTACCATGACTTTACATAGCGTGATGACTTTACATAGTGCGGCACAGAGTGCCACACTATGAGCAAGATCTGCTGTTTTTGAATAGCCAAAGACATCTTAAAATGACACAAATTATGCTTTCCCGATCTTAAAGGGTTAAATACGGCTCCCTATACATGATCTCTGCTTCTCAATTGTTGCCACTCGCTGCTGCTGCTGGCAAAAGCTTGCCTCCACCACCCCTGCCTCCAGAGCCTTGCATTACTCAAACGTTTAAATTGAATGTTGAACTGAAATGCATGTGTGCATGGCTCTAAACTGAATGCAATGTGGTTTTAATGTTAAAATGCATTCAATTTGCGTTCAAGTTTGCATGACTCAAGTTATAATGATTACATTTCTTGCTATGGGCCTTGCTAGGGGGCAAAATGTAGGGAACATCTTAAAGAGCAGGGCCATTAACGCCAAGTTTAACCGTATTCCATTTGTTGCAATAAATGGTTAACTCTACTTTGACGTGAGCCTTCCTGACTGAACTGTACAAAGAGCGAAACGCCAATAGATCAGCAATGGAGTTCTCCTTTACGAATGCTGGTATCGAAAAACAGGTGCTTTTCAAGGACATAGCATATCACAAGATAGAAAAACCAACAGAGACAGGTTAGACTTGTACTTTGCTTTGCGATCAATAAGTCATAACCCCCAAAAACACAGCTCAGATGAGCTGTCACTTGCTTTTACATCCCCTGCAGAGCTGAACCACACACAGGCACCAAGCCCATTCATGAAAGCTTTTTAATTTTTTTGCAAAGCAGTGTTTTTTGGGGGTTATGGCTTATTGATCACAAAGCAAAGTACACGTCTAACCTCTCTGTTTTGTCCTTAAGCACCGTAACTCTACTGTAATGGTGCTGTAAATATACTCCAACTGTACTGTACTATAATTTTACTTTTAATGTACTGTACTATAACTGTAACTGTACAATAACGTTGCTGTCGGGCAGAAACCTCTCATGTTTTAACTTTATGTGTTTTTTTTGTGTGAATTTAACGCCCTACTTGATCATAGTACAGCGTCCCACAAAAGCATCAAAAGTAGCTGATATACAAGCGCGAAACGCAGTGCGAAATGGCGCATTTCGAGCTTGTAGATCTGCTGCTTAACTGTAACTATATCCGTGAACCACATGAACCCTAGCGTATGTCATAATAGGCATAACATTTGGAGATAAATAGGTGCATTCTGGGTAAATGGCACATCTATGGCACATCTACAAGCTCACTATGCATCGTAACATTGGAAGAGATTTAGTGTAGGGGGGGGGAGTATAGACCCTTGGGGTTTAAAGGGCAAGACCACTTTGGTAGAGGTTTGGGTTGTTTAGTTACCTTGCCATGATGTAACTCCCAAAGGTGGGCAAGAAATCAAAAATAATTGCTCCATTGATTAGAAATTGATAATTCAAAATATGCTCCTCATTGACTTACATTGTAAAACAGCTCTCAAAGTCACTCTTTTAGCACAAAAACTAACGCAAACAAAGTTGATTCAGACAATATAGAACATCACCAAACCCAGTACTGTTTTTTTTTTTTATAAAAAGCTCAACTTCCTGTTGATTTTGCCATTTTTAATAAGTAGAAAACCCGGACTGGATCCGCGGATCCGGATCCAGATCTTCAAATAGTAAAATCAACAGGAAGTTGACATTTTTATTAAAAAAAAAAAACAGTACTGGGTTTGGTGATGTTATATACAGTACTGTCTGAATCAGCTATGTTTGGGTTCATTCATGTGCTAAAAGAGTGACTTTGAGAGCCTTTTTACCGTACAATGTAAGTCAATGAGGAGCACATTTTGAATTAACAATTTCTAATCAATGGAGCAATTATTTTTGATTTCTTTCCCACCTTTGGAGTTACATCATGGCAAGGTAACTACACAACCCAAACCTCTACCAAAGTGGTCTTGCCCTTTAAGTCTTAAACAGTAATTGTAATGTACAGCAGTGGTTCTGAAACTTTTCCAAATTGATATGTATTTGGCCATGGACCCTCCATCTGAATAGGTTATGTGTCAGGGACCCCTTGAAGATGCCATGTTAACTGCTTTAGCTGGGGACCCCCTGGAACCCCCCCCCCCCAGGACCCCACATGCAAAAATTGTGAAAATAGCAGATCTACATGTAAAGCTCACAACGTGTCGCGATGTGACGCGTTGTGAGCTTCACGACCAGCTAATTTCACTATTTAAAAAAATGTATATATTGACCCTTTTCGCCTATAATGACATGCCCAAACTAGGGAATTGATTATCAATAGATTATTTTATAAAATGATCAATGATCAATAATTCAATCAATTAGCTCTATGAACTGTTGCACCCCTGTACTGTGACAGTATAGTAGTGCAGTGGTTCTCGTTCTCAACCTTTTCAGGCCGTGACCCCCCCAAATAATCCTATTTAAACCGGGGACCAGTGTTGGGAAGTAACTAAAGTAATATGTAACTTAAAGTAATATTATTACCTTTTCCCAGTAACTAGTAACGTAACTAATTACTTTCACGTTTTGAGTAATAATATTACCTTTACTTTTTTTCAAAAAGTAACTTATTACTTTTTTTCACGAGCCTCGGTGGTACTCTGGGTTTGAGTGTGTTTATTTGATCCTGTGTTGTTTTTGGTCCATTGATATAATGGTAGACTGGTTGGGATCGAGTTGCTATGCAGGCTGCTTGCTGATTCGGTCTAGAGCGGATACGGAAACGTTGCGCACTTGTCTGTGTGACTTATTATCAGCTGTGGAAGGGCGGGCCGCCCTTAAACCGGAACAAACAGTGTTGCCATGTCTGCTTATTATAAGCGACTTGTTAACCGATGAAGATGCACCGTAAGCTTGTAGGTCGGCTATTTTCTATATATATTATTAGGCAAAAAATACATTAAATACATTTAAAATACTTGTTTCCATTGAGGTCCTTAGTATTCAATTCATAGTCGTCAAATGGTTTTCATTTAGTCTGTAAGTTATGAATTCATACACTGTAAAAGTCTTAGTGTTAATATAATTCAAATGAGTGTACAATGAGGATTTTACAATGTAGGCTGCAGAAAAGAGAAAAAAACAACTGCTAATGTTGAAAATGCAAAGTCAGACTTTTGGGGAGAAAGGATGCAAATTATTGGGGGCGAGAAAAAAAAAGTAACTAAAGTAATAAGTAACTAGGTACTTTTGGCAGGGAGTAATAAGTAAAGTAACTACATTACTTTTTAAACAAGTAATATGTAATAAGTAACATATTACTATGTTTTAGTAACTATCCCAACACTGCCGGGGACCCCCCAACATAATCATGTTTGAACTGGGGACCCCCCACCCTGACAAGCACTTGGAATGTAGGAGTTGAGGCATTATATTTAGTTTGACTCTTTGGTTCCACAGATAAACATTAGGCGATCTACAAGCTCACAACGCCTCGCAACGGCGTTTACACAATATTTGCCTCTTTCTTATATTATTTGACAATTTGGTCACTGTTTGACCAGTATTGCTTGTCAATTACTTTTGATTGCGTAATGGTCTTTTTTCATTTGATTTCTATATTCTTTTAGGTATTAAAAATGTAAATACAAATCATGTGGGGACCCCCCTGGGGGTCCAGATCCACAGGTTGAGAACCACTGCCGTACTGTACTGTATGTGTTACTGTACAGTACTGAAGCCACAGCGAGTCCAAATGGTTGAGTTCTGGCATGCCTCCCCCTCCACACACTGCCTCCTGTTCCCTCTATTCATTAAAGCAGAAGTAGGTCACCCACAAAATGGCCGCCCGTTTGGCCACCCTCCCTGTCTCCTTCCTGTCAGCATATGTTTCTTTTTGGCTTCAGCCAAGACGAGAGGCTATACTGAATTACAACCCGTTTTTAATGGGTTAAGACAAGACTGGCAGGAGATTTATTGGCCATATTCGAGGCTCTTTTCAATATGCGTCTCCCTCAGCCAATTTTCTCTCGCACGCCTTTAATTACCTGTCTTAATAGAATCCCCCTGTAAGAGTGGCGAGATGTCTTCACTAATGTCTACTTTAGAATGGAAGGGATAATTACACGCCGCCGCTGAAATTCTCTCAGACGCCATTTGAAAAGGGGTGGGGGGGGGGGCTGGGGGGGTGGAGGGCTATTGTATGGAGGCAAGGAGGCGAGTCATGTCCTTTTTCTTTGGCGTGTTATTTCTTTGCAATTTGCACGGCCCCCCATTTGCTGAGTGTGGCTTTTAATTAGGCCTAGGTGAGTCATATCGTCAGCATGAACTCGTTGTCTGAGGAGGCGGTGTGGAGTGCGTGCGTGCGTGCGTGCGTGCGTGCGTGCGTGCGTGTGTGTGTGTGTGCCATTACAAGTTTTCAAATGTATAAAAATCTTTTGATCTACAAGCTCACAGCACGTCGCATCGCGTTGTGAGCTTGTAGATCTGCTATTTTCAAACATTTTAGTACTTATACTTTTGGTACTTTAAGTACATTTTGTTACCAATACTTTTGTACTTTTACTCAAGTAAAATCTTAATTCCGGACTTATACTTATTGTAACAGAGTATTTCTACATTTTCTACATATTAATACTTTTACTCAAGTAAAACATTTGAGTACTTTTTACACCCCTGGTGAATACTTTCAAGATCATGTTTAGTATAATTGTCAATCGATCGATTGTGTTTTCCGGCTTGGATGGATTAATCACTTCATTGATTGATTGACTACGTTATTAACAGTTATACAATAATGCTCAAGAGATTACACTGTGGTCCTATCAATTCATCAAGACATATAAAGACATACAATACTGCATACCTAGTATATATTGTTTATCCTATTTATCGTTATCACCCTCCGCTCCGCGCCAGGCCTCCAACCCTCTTAGCCTTTCTAAAAGCACTGTAAATCTTGTAAATATTGTGGCTTATTGCTCTAGTACAGTGGTTTTCAACCCTTTTCATATCAAGGTCCATTATTTATTCGGCATTTGAGCCACGGAACCACCATTTCATGAGATTTAGACTCTCACACCCAAGACTTAGAATATTTTGTTGGTGTTGGATAAGATTTTGTCCTCAATTCCATGCTGTATTGATGTTGGTACCAATAGGAGAGATAACAGGCAAACGTTGATCAAAATAACAATTCTTTAATTGAGTAATGCAGATGTTCAACATAAATCTAACTCTTGAGAGCGTAAAATGAAACCAAATGGACCCATAAGGGTCCATTTGGTTTCATTTTACGCTCTCAAGAGTTAAAGATCTGTAAGGGTCCATTTCGTTACCAACTCTCCATCATTTAGTTGTGGACCACCTGGAACCCCCTCAAGGACCACTGGTGGTCCCCGGACCACTGGTTGAGAACCACTGCTCTAGTACTGTACTGTATGTTGTATTCTGTACCGTACAGTCATCACGTGTTAGTCATCTTTTCCTCTGATTTCATCATCACAGAATGTTTCACCAGCATGATCTTTACATGTACTGTATGTATCTTTACATGCATCTTTACATGCATGTATCTTTACATGTATGTATCTTTACATGCCATATATTGCAGATGCTTTGATATTATAGCAAAGCATCCAAAGTCCAAACGGGATTGGTTTGATTCCAGCTGGACACCTGTGTTGTCCTCTCTTTACCCTCTCAGTCTCCTCTCCCCCTGCTGTCTCCATGAAAATAAAGCAACAAAAAAAACTGCCCAAAGATATATGCATATTAAAACAAAAATCTGTGGCTTGGTGGAGCTCAGCAGCCCCAGAAGGGGATTTGTGGGTCAGACATGGAGCGCATGGGGCTGGTTGCAAGTTGGCACAACGGGGGGTGTGGAGGATGGAGCAGACTGCATGCCCGCATAGCCCGCTATATACATGTTGGTTCTGTCATGGCTGTGTAAGGAGACCCCAGGACCTCTCCCTGCTGGTGGAGGTCAGACCACTGTCAGCCAGGCTGACATGACCTCTGCATGGCTGGCTGACTCACTGGTCCCTCTACGAGACCCACGGCCTGGTTTGTAGATATGAGTGTGTGTGTTACTCACTGCGGTGCTTTAGTTCAGAGTGTAACACGGTTATGTAAACAGGCTCTGTGTGTGCTGTGTGTGTGTGTGTGTGTGTGTGTGTGTGTGTGTGTGTGTGTGTGTGTGTGTGTGTGTGTGTGTGTGTGTGCGTGCGTGCGTGCGTGCGTGCGTGCGTGCGTGCGTGCGTGCGTGCGTGCGTGCGTGCGTGCGTGCGTGCGTGCGTGCGTGTGTGTGCGCGCGTGTGTGTGCGCGTGCGTGCGCGCAAGTAAACATACTATAGTTTATGTGGGCAAGCACTGTGACTTTGTGTGTACTTTCCAGTGTGCATTATAAGTGACTGATATGTAAGTCTCTCTCTCTCTCTCTCTCTCCTTGCATATGCTCTGCATTAACCCGTTGAGGCCTTCACGGTTTCCGATTCTACAAAATGTCATCTAAATCAGACGGAAAACAGTTTTCTGTTTAATTTCGCTATATCAGTGGTTCTCAAACTTTTTGAAGGACCTCCAAAACAGATATACAAGCTCATAGCGCGGCACTCGGTGCTATGAGCTTGTATATCTGCTATTTTTTTAAATAGCCAACGTATAAAACAATGTTTTAAGTCGTTACACGCGGATGCGTTCCCGGTTAAAACGAGTTAACACCGTAGATTGAGCGTGCCACATCCGGCCAGCCAGCCGAACAGGTGCGCGGGTCCCTCCTCCTCCTCCTCCTCCTCCTCCTGAAGCATGCATATGTATTGAGACACCCAGCCCGGCACTCAGAGCCATTTGCATAAAGGATGATGGGCACATAACAAGCGGTGTGATTTGAATTGCATGGGGAACACCTGAAGGTTGCACACACTCCCTCGCCTCTCTCTCTCTCTCTCTGCTCACTCAGCCTATTGTCTGTCTGCCCCCCCCCTCTCTCTCTCTCTCTCTCTCTCACACAGTACATGTTCTGTTGTTCTTTGTTCTTGTCCTCTCTCTCTCCTCTGCCTCTGCTTGTTGTGTTAACAGTGGTGGAAATTTGAGTGTTCCCATTTTTTCAATACTTCACACTTCTACCCCGCTACACAGAAGTAAATATTGTACTTTTTGTACTCTATTCCAATTATTTGAAAACTTTGGTTACGAGTTACTTTGCAGACTTAGAGACAAAAACATACATTAAAGGAGTAGTTCACCCAAAAATAATACTTATTTCCTATCAATTGCACACCCCATGAAGCCTTGAATATTTTTTGTTTTGCTTTTGTCTCAAAGAGTCTCATACTGAGTCTCCTATTGACCCGGTCAATGCGAGAAAAAATAATAATTCAAGGCTTCAGATGTGTAATTGATATAAAATTGTGTGAACTACTCCTTTAACATATATACACCTATTTTACAGTATATCTACACAAAAATAGCCGGCTAGTCTGGAAGCTTACAACGCGATCGGTCGGGCTCTATAGTGGACAGTACAACCACTTTAACCATTATTTTATACTTTGGCTACCGAGTGCCGCGCTATGAGCTTGTATAGCTGCTATTTTTGAATTATAGTATAAGATAATGTTTAAAGTGGTTAAAATCTAAAATGACAGATGCTTTCCCGGTCTTATAGGTTTCATGACATTCAGTTTTACAACACATTAAAGGTCTTTGTCATGGTCCTTCAAACGTGTTTTCTAAAGCCTTTTCAACTGCAATGTCAAAAGTAATCTTTGCAAAGGAAAGGATAGGGGAGGGGCGGGGAGGTAAAGGGGTGGGAGTAAGTGACTATGACATCAAAGTCAAGGGGCCAATCCCAGAATACTTTTCAGCCTAATCATTCAAAGACCAGATAAAATCCACTGAATGTTCAAAGTTCATTTTTTTGGGTGTAATTGAGGTCATAAAACCCCCCAAAAAAGTGAAAATGAATGTCATAGAACCTGTAATGGGTTAAGTCCTGGTTCTTTGGTATAGACCACATTCACACGGCGGCCATTTTGGAATTTAACATTGAAAGTGCCACCCCGTTGCCGTGGCAGCCCGGGGTGGCACTTCATTGACTTAATAGCAACATGGCCGCCGTGTGAATATGGTCTATTGGCTCGACGCTTGGCGGCGGCGCACCCCCGCCTTGAGATCGGTCCACAGCAGGTATAGTGATTTGTCTCACGGTCATCTCCCTCTCTCTCTCTCTCTCTCTCTCTCTCAGGGAGGGAACAGTCAGTAAATAAAGGCATGCTTCACAGCGCTCGCCGGTTCCCTGGTGGGGTCATTCGCATTAAACGGAGGCTCAAGAAAGCCATGCGGTATGCCCTGCTCCTCCTCCGGGCCCCCCGGGAATATGAATGTGGATCTGTCTGTTGGCACGACGCGTGTGAGAATGCGTTCCGTGTGCATTATTGTATATCTGTCTTAACCCATTAAGACCGGGGAGAAAGCACCTGTCATTTTAGATTTGAACCACTATTATCCCATTATATCTTATACTTTGGCTATTCAAAAATAGCAGATATACAAGCTCATAGCCGTGGTGCGGCGCTATGAGCTTGTAGATCTGCTATTTAAAGAAAAATCATGAACATTTGTGCGAATATTTGAATATATAATTTAAAAAAAAGATATATATGTTGCTATAATCAGTGGTTCTCAAACTTGTTTCATGTCAAGGACCCCCAAAATGTATTTGGCCGCGGACCCCCATATCAAAATATTTTGTTCCAGGGATTTGAGTTAAAAATGAATATATATTCAAAGATTTGCACACAGATTAAAAAAAGTAAACACAAAAATAGCAGATCTACAAGCTCGTAGCTACGAGCTTGTAGATCTGCTACTTTTGAATAGCCCAAAGAAATTTAAAGTGACACAGATGCGTCCCCGGATTGATTGGGTTAAAGAGAGTGCAATGGTGTTTGCGTGCGTGGTAGCATGCATTTGGACGTATATGTACAATCTGCACAGCAAACCATGTCGGAGTCGGGCCTCCGGGACTCAGAACTCACGTCGAGGGACTGGGTTCTTCCTGTGTATCAGGTTCCAAACTGCAGCCGTCTGGGGGCTGAGGCTGGCGGAGGTGTGTGTGTGTGTGTGTGTGTGTGTGTGTCTGTGTGTGTGCGTGCGTGTGTTGAGTTCTGCAGTGGATATATTGATTCTGTCAACGCTCCCGAGACACTGCAGGGCTGCTTCTTCACCACCATCACACCCCAGCTTGGCAAAATAATAAGCCCTCACTCAATGACATATAATATCATACATCTCCCCACTGTGCGTGCGCACGCGCGCATGCACGCACACACACACACGCACAAACACACATGCATGCCTGTGGACCTGCAAAACGGAATCATTTTACAACCCAAAGCCATCGAGCGACCTAATTAATTTGACAAACATGCACGCACACACATACACACACACACGCACGCACGCACAAACGCACGCACGCACGCACACACACACACACACACACACACACACACACACACACACACACACACACACACACACACACACACACACACACACACACACACACATTATATTAACACTTGCACACAACTCACAACATGTATAAAACCTTATAAAACAGAATTATTTTCATAAGAAACCCCATCTCCAAACTCGGAGAATGGGCCAAACAAATCTATAATTGAATGCTGTGTTGGTAAAAAAAAACGTGCAGTGAGTGGAGTGGAGTGAGCACGCATTGCGTCGATGATGGTGTGTTGTTTCACCGCTATACATAGCGGACAGAGCAATAACGTTCCCTCTGACCCTGAGCACAGCTATTCAGTCCTGCAGTATAGTTACAGGGAATGGAGGGGGAAGAGTTCACAGGTGAACATTGTTTCATAACGCATCTCTCCTTTATCATCCCCTTGTTTGGTCGTAAACAAACACCTCGAGCAATAATGCTGCGTTCAGCAGCCGGTCACACTTGTTTCAGACCTTCCGTTAAAGAACCCAATTCCGAGCCTAAACCGAGGTATTCCCAGGAGTGTGCTTAGTATATCGTCTTTATAACATTTTGGTATCGTTAAAGATACTTCAATTAGGATTCATTTGCTGTATGTTACGACGTCATCTACTGTGAAAGGATATTGTTCATCAGCGCAGCAACAACCTATAGTGTCCCCCGTATTACGGCGTCACTTGGTGAAAATAGACGACCTCCAAGCTATGCAACATGTTGCATCGCAAGTACATTTACTCAAGTACTGTACTTAATGTAAGTAAAATCTGTAGGTATTTTTTACCTAGCTGTAGTATTTCCAATTTTCAGTACTTTTACTTCTACTCCACTACATCTCTCCATCTCAGAGGAAAATATTATACTTTTACTCCACTATACAATTATTTGAAAACTTGAGTTACAATGTAGATTTTGATTATTATTACAAAACATACTTTAACCATTTCAGCCCTATATACATTTCGCATTGTGAGCTTGTAGATCTGCTATTTTCAAAAGATTTGAAAACTTGTGAAATGGGACATTCTGCAGAATGAGTACCTACTACTTTTTGTACAAAGTAGATTTTGATACCAATACTTTTAAGTCATTTTTTAATTCCAGACTTTCACTTGTAAGAGAGTATTTCTACATTACATTGCAGTATTGATACTTTTCCTTAATTCACTGCCAGAATAAAAAAGTCAATCATCCACTGCCAGCGATTTTTCGATTCTCTTACGTTTTTCAAGTAGTCACAGAATATTTATCTCCAGTATGATCGATCCCCTGTTGGTTGCAAAATAGGAAATGTTTATATGCCACCTTCTGGAAAATGGAACTACTTTAACCGTTTAGTGGTTCTATTGCCAGTCCAGTTGCTTGACCAATACAAATATTCTTTCCTATTAAATAACTTTCGTGATCTATTATTACTTTAAGCAGCCACATGGTTTAGAGTGATGCCTGATGTACACCGGCCAAGAGAAAAAGACACGTTGGACTTCACGGAATCCAAGTGACGGAAATCAGTCGTGGCGACGGATAACTTTAATCCGTGCGTCTTTTTGTTTCGCTCTCCTTCTTCTGACGACCCAGCCCCTCCCCTCACCTCCCCCCTCCTCCCCATTCATCTCACTTTCCTCAGTAAGCAGCTTGGGGTTTTCTTAAACTCATGGCTATGGCAAACAGCACACCACCCCATCTGTCAAGGCGGAGAGCTGCCATGAAATGGCCGACTCGGCCGGCGCGTCTCTTTGTGTGATCCACTTATGTACGGCGTGAGCCTAGCTAGCTATACTCTGCCCGGTTCCCTCCAGGACCAACAACAAAAATCCCCTCCTCCTTCTTCTCCCCCTGTAAGACGGCAAGAGACTCATGCCGACCGAGGTCTGTTCAGATGATTTAGACAGAGAAGAGGAGAGAGAAGAGCCAGGGGGCTCATGCTCACAGTGCACACGGGCTTAAGGTTTGAGCAGGCGGGGATGGAGAAGGCCCACCGACACACTGGGTTAAGTCCCCGCCGGAGGATTACCGGGTAAACAGGAAGTGTCCTTGTCGTGGGGTGTTCGACCCGGCGTGCGGTTTCATTTCCTGGCCGCGTCCGTTCATCGCATTGTGTCGCTCTGCCCCCCCCCCCCAGCTTCCACAGTGATGGAAAGTAACTAAGTACATGTACTCCAGTACGGTACTTAAGTACAATTTTGAGGTATTTTTACTTTACTGAAGTATTTCGAATTTTAAACACTTTTACTTTTACTCCATTACATCTCAGAGGCAAATATAGTACTTTTACTCAATTATTGGACAGCTTTAGTTATAGTTACTTTGTAGATTTAAAATATCATTACAAAACATACATTAACCACTTCAGCCCTATATAGACTTCATCTATTTGAAAATAGCTGATCTACAAGCATACAACGCGTCGCGATGCGACGCATTGTGATCTTGTAGATCGGCTATTTTCAAATGATTTTATACATTTTGAAAACATGAAATGGAGGATTTATGCATAATGAGTACTTTCTACTTTTGGTATACTTAAAGTACATTCTGACACCAATACTTCTGTACTTTTACTCAAGTAAATTCTAAGTACCAGACTATTACTTGTAACAGAGTACTTCTACATTGCAGTATTGATACTTTTACATAAGTAAAAAAATGTAGTACTTTTTCCACCACTCCCCCCCCCCCCCTTCACACACCCCTAACCCCCACCTCTCCTCCTCCTCCTCCTTTCCCCTTCATCGCAGATGTGACAGCGAACGCTCAAAGCTTGAACGCTGACAGCGAAATAAATCACTTGCGGAGTTGTCTCCCCCTGTGAATCAAGGAGACTGTTAACGTAACTACCTTCAACTGACACTTTATGGTTTATAGTAGTGCAGTCTATTACTCGACCCCCGCACTCAACATCTGTGACAAAAAAAAGACCTGATTGCCTACCAATACGTCTGGCTCAATAGACGCTGTAGCAGTTTAGGTCTAAATTGGAGTGCTTTGGCGTGCGTTTAACAGCACATTTGACAGTCGCATTTACACCCCCCGATTGGCAGAGCGAACTCCACCCGATCGTAACACGACACATCATGCGCTTCATGGGGATGAGAATGTGCGCCGTACAGATTAGATCGTTATTTTAATCCTAAATTGCATTAATCCATTAATATTGCTATACATAGCAACATGCGTCTTTTCCAAAAAATGCATCTACAATCTACAATCTCACATCTTGTCACTTTGCGCTGAGAGCTTCTACATCTACTATTTTTGATTTTTTTTTTTAAAACCTTTTTGTTTTTTTAAACACAAATCTTCTCTTTTGGGGCGTCCCTGGCACAAAATTTTTTTTTGTGCCAGGCGGCCAAATACATTCGGGGGTACTTCGCACGAAAATGTTTGAGAACCACTGATTTAGAAGGCATTTGTAAAATCGGCCTCAGGTCTTAATGGGTTAATTCAGTTTGTGTGGGGGGGATGGGCATGCCAACAGGTCACGCACGCAGAGCTCAGGAAGAGATTTATTCTGTATTTTTGTGATGATTTTGAACTGTTTGGTGCTATTCTATGTGCTTATTAATTCAATACAAGGACCTCAATGGAAACAAGACCGCAAGGACTTTTTGGGACGGACCTTTTAGACAAAGTGTTTTAACTGTACTTGTGCCGTTTTACATTTTTGCCCAAAAAATATATTCAATCAATCAAAGGCAAAGAAAGCCCTGCTGTAGGTGGAAGCCATTCAACATTCAGTCCGGACGATCAGCGCGGGTTCGGTCAGTAAATACGACAACAAATAATTGCCTATTTGAGTCCCCACAGGGTCCCAGGGCGAGCATTGTGGGGGCGCGTCCGTTTTCCCTCATTTCCCCATCTCTCTGCTAGCATGCTCTTGCTCAGTGACTCATTCAGAGCCCCTAATAGGGTGGAAATTGTTTGTCCACACATAATGGATATAAACACATTCAGTTAAGCATCCGAATACTATTAAAATGGCATTATGGGGGGAAAGATGGAGCTGCGGAGAAATAAAGAGGACGTGAATCCCATTCTGAACGTCTCCATTCAGTCTGATATTTACACGTCCTCGCGGTGTTGAAATATCATTGACCTTTACAGGAGTTTTAAACCGTACTATTGACTCCCTGCGATCGGGCACGTTGCAGACCCCCCCCCCCCCCCCCCCCCCCCCCCCGCGCCTAAGTTGCAGCCTTCGTCTTTTGGCTGCTCCATAATTTATGGGCGTTGTCTCGCTGTAAACTACTGCCTGCATCTGATGTGTAATCTTGCCGGACGATCAATGCTAGGCGACAACAACGACGCCGAGTCGGGCCAGAAAACAACCCCCGTCCCTTGTAACCTCAAGCCGTCCACCGGGGAAATATTGAGGGGACATTTCGAAACCTGCGGTGGAAATTTGTGGGCCGCCTTAATCAAAATGTCAAGCTGTTCTGTCTCTCTCTATGTCTCTTTTCATCCCCCTCTTCTTCTTCTTCTCTCTCTCTCTCTCTCTCTCTCACTTTGCTATTCTCAGGAATTAAACAGCTAAGCATGGACACCTGAAGGGCTGATAGCATAAATGGAGATAGCCTCCTTAACGCTGCAGTCTGCACATAATGCAGTAGGTCGCTCTAATGATCGAGGTTCCACCGTCTGACTATATATTCTGCATAAAGAGTGAAGGTAAGGCTCCATTGCAATTGTGTGCCCCTTATTTTAACTTGCTTAACCCATCCTGTAACTTGTACAGTACATATGGTAGAAGCAATGTTACCGACTGGGCCTGATGTTTGACTTGGTAATTGGCTCTCATAAGGTGGTGGGTTCTCAAACATCGTCATGTCAAGGACCCCCAAATTGATGTATTTTGGCGCAGAACCCCATCTGAAAAGATTTTGGGAATATTGGAATATTGAAATAATATTATAATAATTCAATAATTATAATAATAATGATTCATCAATTTCAAAATGTTTTAAAAAAAATATTGAATAGCCGAATGGGGTTGAAGTGGAACCACAGTTCTTTTGGAATTTGCTTTCTGTATTTGCGCCTTTGTGTTTCGGTCAAAGAGCGAGACGTGAGCTCACCGCGGCGACAACGACTCGAGGCACACCAAACACGAGGCCTTGAGTAGAGAGATGATTTGCCCCTCAGCATACTGCAAACACAGTATGTTTCCTCTGTTTATTTACACTTGAAAGACAACGCGCGGTAGAATCTAGGACACTGGCGTTTCTCATCGTCTCCCCTGTGACATCCTTTACTCGCGCTAAAAACACAAAGTGAGCCCATGAGCTTCCAGCCCCCCCCCCCCACCCCCTTTGGCACGAGGCATTGATATGTTAATTCGTCGTCACTTTGGTTCCGTCTACCTGCACGGGGCAAAAAGAAAATGTGCGCTGATGCCTGTCTTATTGTTCTTCCACCAACCGGGAGTAGGCTGTAGGCTGGATCACGTCCAGGGAGACGACAAGACAGACAAGGCATATCTCTGATGGTTCCTCCACTGAGAGCCCTGAGCTCTCTGTTAAAGAACACTCTCGCTATAAGACAGAATACATGAGCAAACAGGCTCCAGATATACCGCGTACCGCGGAGTACAGCGAACGCTTCAAAGCGTCACTCGGTATACTCTGCTGAATACTATAAAGCAGGGGTCTTCAACAGGGGGTCCGGGACCCCTAAGGGGTCCTAGAGTTACTACAGGGGGTCCGCCAAATCTTTGTGTGATATGATTTTTTTTTACCGTAACCACTTGAACCCTAGCATCCCTTTTCTGAGCAGAACTTTAGCCAAAAATAGCAGATCTACAAGCCCACAACGCCTCGTGCTGCGAGGCGTTGTGAGCTTGTAGATCGGCTATTTTTGGCTAAGAGTTATAGGTGTAGAGGGAAAAAAGAGCAGCAAATGTTTATCTGAAACTCAATTTTATACAATATAGAGGGGTCCCTGCTTCATCTCTCTGTCAGCTAGGGGGTCCTTGGCCTGAAAACGTTGAAGACCCCTACAGCAAAACATAACTTAGGTGTGTTGCACAGCACTGTTTTCCAAATGGTGGGTCGGGGACAAAATGTTCATGGGCCGCGAGTAAATATGTAAATATCCCCTTAATTTTTTCGTACACTACCAAAAAAAAAGGTCTATATATATTTCCAAAAGATTGAAAAAGGTTGCAACAAAAAAATCCCAACTTTTCATCAACTAAAAACAAGTCTAACATTTTTCAAGAGCAAATCAAATGAAAACAACCTAATAATTTCATGAAAATAGCAGATCTACAAGCTCACGGAGCTATTTTCATTAGTTAGGTTCCCGGGCAAAATGTCAAATGTCTCTTTTGGTGTCTTGAGCTAAAAGGTTTGGGAACCATTTGCTGTAGGCTACAGCACAGCGATGCTGCAAAAAGCTTTGGCTTAAAGGATAAACCATCTCATTTTCGAGGGGGTCCTTTGCACAAATGAACAAGGCATTATGATAGATTTATATGAATACTGCACTGTTGCCTGTATGATTGTAGTTGTAAACTTATATGAGCCTTCTACAGAAAGGACATTTGCACACTCTGCTGTTTCTCCTGTGATTATAGTTAGAACATTTGCTCACTTTGTAGGTCTATTTACAAACTTTTCAGTTGTAGACAAACCATGGTCTCACCTGTTGGTATCTTGTCAGCGTAACGGGGTCATGCCTATGTTCCCTCAGCCCTATGTTCCCTCAGCCCTATGTTCCCTCAATCCCTAACAAATTTATTTTATCCAAATTAGTCCCTATGTTCCCTCAGCCCTATGTTCCCTCAACCCTATGTTCCCTCATCCCAAATTAGACCCTATGTTCCCTCAGCCCTATGTTCCCTCATCCCAAATCATACCCTATGTTCCCTCAGCCCTATGTTCCCTCATCCCAAATTAGACCCTATCTTCCCTCATCCCTATGTTCCTTCAGCGTCACATATGGCCCTTCCATAATGTGCTGTTGGGGTCACCTGTTGGGTTCCCCCGGGCTCCCCAAGGCATCCCCCAAAGGTATAAGACTATATATAGATATATTATTAGTAAGTTATAAGTTATAAGACTTCATAAAGTTTTCTTTACACCGATGATGATGGTGACCACAACATTAAATTGTGGCTATGTGGTGCAGCTCCGACGGCCCGCTGCTCCGAAAGCCCACCAGTCCGACAGCCGTCCCTGGGCGCGGAGGTGGACCGGGGACCCCCGGGGGTCCCTGGCTCCGGAGGCTTAACCCGACCAGTCTGTCGGTCGGGTCAGGCCTCTACAGCCAGGGACCCCTGGGGACCCCCGGGGAGGCCTCGACGGACACCCGGCTCTCCAGGCGGTCCCGTGGACCCACTCTTAAGCACCCCTCAGCGGCCGTTAAGTGAAGTTACAGACCGTGGCCCAAGCACCGCGGGGACCTGGTGGTACAAACCAGAATAGTCGCCCCTGGGACTATTCTGAACTTAGCGCGTCGGGCCCGGCTCACCGGCCGGTCCCGCGTACCCACGATTAAGCACCCCTCGGCGGGCGATAAGTCGGGGGGGATCCCGCGGCCTACAGACCGCAGGTACCTGGTGGTACAAGGGGTTCCGCAATAGTTATCACGCCCATTAGCAGGGTCTTGTTTCCTCGCTGAAGATTGTCTTCTTTCCTCTATTGTCTGAGCTGATTTCATTTCTCTTGGCTATGGTTTCGCTAGGTAGCTGGTAGGGACAGTGGGAATCTTGTTCGATTAACTCGGGTGCAGCCACTGCTGAGTTGCGGGACAACTGCGGCGCCGGGCACAACCCACATAGATACGTAGCTGCTCGCAGGTTCATGTCAAGTTCCCCCGCCCCCAACCCCATCAAGGTAACTTGCCTTGTGGGTCCACAATCGGGAACTTTGGTTTACTCAACTCCTGCGTGCGCCACCTATGTTGTCTACACCCATATCAGTTACTGTCCCGGCGTGGTCACTTGGCAGTGACTGCACGCCCAAGTCAGACGAGTCTGCAGCGCCCTTTAAGACAAGCATATGCTACTGGCAGGATCAACCAGGTAGGCCTCCTGTTCCGCCACAGAGACAGCGCGCCCAGGTGAGGCGCGCACCGTGGGGTTGCCGGTCCGTGGAGACTGCCAAGGCCCCCCGTGAGAGGGGCGGCGGGAGCTCCCGGCGGCCAAGCTCCCCACGGCCAAGCTCCACAGGTACGTTCTAGAGCGAGTGGGCGTCCCGACCGGGAGACTTTTTCACAGGAGGGAGGCAGGGACGAGCGGGACGCCTCCTGGGCCACGGGGAGGGGACAGGGAGGTACGACGCGGAGATCCACAGACGGAGCCTCACGTCGGGCGAGGCTCCGTCGCCCTAGCTATCCTATGGCACCAGTCGGCCCTTGTCCGTAGCTTCCCCCTCTCCACCAGGGGAGAGCCAGGGCGACCTGAGGCTGCAACACTTCAGGCTGCAACCTCCAGGATCCATGGCCCTGCGAGGCACGGGGACGCCCCCGAATATGGTGCACCATGTCCGGCCATGGTCTCTAGCTACCCTATGGCACAAGTGGCCACTTTCCCCCCAATGCGAAATTTCACGCATGGGAGAGGCAGCGAGCCCTAAAGCTCCTGAGCCTTCCGGAGCTTTCTTCGGGTTTTTCGGCTACCGTTTGCCCGGGCAGCCACCCAGGGGCCCGGGGGGGGGGGGGGTACCGACACGTGCGCACCCCCGGCCCGGATCCAACGAGCCCTCCGCCGGCCCCGAGCGACCCACGGACCGGGAGGTACGGGCCGTTTTAGCCCGAAAAAGCGCAGATCGACAAGCCGAAAAAAGTTGGAATTTTAGGCCGGGGGTCCTCCAGGCGGTCCCCGGGGACCTCTGGAGCCCATGCGGACACTTAGGAAAATTGAAATTTTTCAAAGAACCATGATTTTGGGGGTCTTCGCCGCCCCGTCGCTACCCCAGGAACTGGAAGGTGCCTCTTCCTGGGCATGATCCCTAGCTATCTTATGGCACGAGTTGGCCCTTCTCCCTGGCTTCCCCCTTCCAGCAGGGGAGAGGCCAGGAGCCCTGGGCCTCCCGGCAGACTGCCGGGTTCACACTCGGTTGCTCTACCCGCTCCGGGAGCCACCGTCCCTGGGCGCGGAGGTGGGCTGGGGACTAGTGATGAGCGGGTCGGGTTTTTTCATGACCCGCCCCGCCCCGCCCCGCCCCGCGACGGAACCCAACCCGCCTCAACCCGCCCCGCGAACCCATATATAAATCTATGGCTCAACCCGCCCCGCGACCCGCGATGTTTTTTTAATTCTGTAAAATCATGGTTAGAAAATAATCCCCAAGTGTATTCAAACTGTTTTATTGTTATTATTCTTATTCTTATTAGGAATAAAGACAAAACAAGAGCATGTGATCTTTTTTTTTTTTTTTGCGTGTGAGAGCGGCTGACCCGCTCACCCACAGCCCGCATAATTGCCTCTGACTCGACCCACCCGCGCCGCGGGTTGACCCGCGGGTCCCGCGGGTTACGGGTCGACCCGCTCATCACTACCGGGGACCATGGACTGGGGAGGGCGCCGCCTTGTGGACACGGCCGGTATTGCGCCCCGCGGCCACCACAGGCCTATCCAGGCTTGTGGATCTGCTCTTTTTCCACCCTTTTTGAGCCCGGATTTCGGCTTTCGGACCCGCGGGGCGTTGGAGCCGCGCCACGTAACCTTAAATTGTACGTGTTGAAAGCATGTTCTGGGGGTACGTATACGTGTACATTATGTCACAAGGAAAACTTGACCATGATGACCATGACCATGACTGACCATGATGCTGACCATGCTACTGACCATGATACTGACCATGATGCTGACCATGATGCTTGGGCAACATGATTGGTCAAACTTAATTGCTTTGACCTGGTCAGCTAAGACACATTAAACTATATGTATAGTTTCTCTCATCAATTCAAATTCAGACAGCTGTGAAACTGACTGATGTTAAATTATATTGATAATTTCTCATCAATTCAAATTCAAACAGCTTTGAAACCTATAGGTACCTATAACAACAGCTGCAAAGAATTACTGATCATTGCAGTGAACTATTGAACTTTTATCACAGCTAATAAAGTAAAATATTAATAATAATAATGATACATGTCTATACTAATATCGAGCTTTTGTAGATATCCAAAACAACTATATTACAAAAAAAATGAGTTTAAAGGTATAATAAGCTATGGAAAACTTAGCTTATTATAAAAAATAAAAAAAATAGAGGGGGATTTAAATGAGTACAAACAAAGTTCTGATATACAGACATGAACATTACACAGTCAAATGAATACGGGTTGGACATATATGAATGGGGGTCCTCCCCCAGAAACTTTTTAACACAGTAGATACTGTATTAAAAAGGGAGTTTAATACTTTTATCAGTCATAGGAAAATTATGGGTAAATTATTTTATTTTATCCATTACAACCCTAAACTTATAGAAATCGTTTTGATGACTGAAGCAAATAACCACTCCTGATATCCTACTATCCTACTATCCTACTATCCTACTATCCTACTATCCTACTATAATTCTAGTAACCTCTGTGCGTTTGTAGTGGTGGTGGTGAAGACACCCGGTTCTCCTCACTGGCTGGACCAATTGCTCTGATTTTGCACACAGCCATTGACCATTACCATCTGAACACAACTGTGAAGCCCGTTTTTCAATTTCATCAAATCTCAGCTTCTTATTAGCGTTTTTGTGTCAAACACTGTCGCCATGGTTACGGGGCTGCCCAGCCATGGGACGAACTGCCTCCCGGGTTGCCAGATCATGTGCGCATATCCCCCCACGGCTGCGCTGCGCCGACCGGGTATGGTCTAGTTGACATAATTCTGACATGATACTGACCACCATGATACTGACCATGATACTGACATGATACTGACATGATACTGACCATGATACTGACATGATACTGACATGATACTGACCATGATACTGACATGATACTGACCATGATACTGACATGATACTGACATGATACTGACCATGATACTGACATGATACTGACCATGATACTGACATGATACTGACCATGATACTGACATGATACTGACATGATACTGACAGACAGACAGACAAGACAAACATTAGAATATTACATGGGCTGATGGAACATAAGGCTGAAGGAACATAGGGCTGAGGGAACATAGGGTTGAGGGAACATAGGGCTGAGGGAACATAGGGTCTATTTTGGGATGAGGGAACATAGGGCTGAGGGAACATAGGGTCTAATTTGGGATGAGGGAACATAGGGCTGAGGGAACATAGGGATGAGGGAACATAGGGCTGAGGGAACATAGGGCTGAGGGAACATAGGGTTGAGGGAACTTGAGTACGCTCCCAGAGTAACTATTTCTAAATAGAGCCTTGTATGACTCTGTCCACTAACCACACCTCCAGTTATTTTTGTTCTTCTTGTGTATAAAGGAGACACAGCACTGACAATGGGGAGGCTGCATGAGGCAGTCTCCGAGAGCTCTCGTATAGTATAATAAATATGTTGATTCATTCCACTCTACCCTCTGCTGGAATTATTTCCTTTATACTAACATAGTTTATATTTTTCCATAACAGAATACAATACACAAACAATACAACCAAATGCATCCATGCAGGCAAGACAAGAGACGAGCTCTCAAAGCTAACACCAGTTCAACCCCAAAGGAGCATAATTCATATAGAGACAGACCCAATGAACACAAAAATAAACATACAAAAGTACAAACCGGTACAAACACGCAGTGGTGGAAAGTAACTAGTATACATATACTCAAGTACTGTACTTACACATTTGAGCATTTAATTTGACTTTACTGGAGTATTTCCATTGTTCTTTACTTTTACTTCTAATCCACTACATCTCAGAGGTAAATATTGTACTTTTACTCCACTACAATTATTTGAAAACTTTAGTTAATACTAGTTACTTTGTAGATTTATTTTTTATTTATTTTTTTATACATTTTTATCCCACGATTTTGTAATCCCTATTTTTTCACCCTGGTGCCAACCTTCCCTCTGCCAAACTAGGGAGGCCAGGGCCGAGCTCATGCCTCCTTCAATGCATGAGAGCCAACTGACCTTCTTGTCACCTGACAGGGGAGAGTTTCCCTGGTTGAACGTAGCGCGTGGAAGGAACACGTTATTCCAACCAGTTCCCTTTCCCTCCATCAGGCGCCCCGGCTGGCCAGGGGGAGGCAGTATAGTGACCAAGCACACATGCTTAAAAGTAATGGATAGCCTGTCTGACTGGTTGTGTCAATATGGCCTGAAATCCCTTCCCACTGGGGAAAAATGGAATGCTAACACTTACCTTTTGTCATACTATTGCAAGCACCACACAGCAAGCTTCACCTTCACTCTATACTTTTCTCACCAAATAAGTGAGAACGTCTTCTGTACCATTTTGTCATGTTTGGCAGAGGGAAGGTAGTTACTTTGTAGATTTGGATTATTATTACAAAACATACATTTACCACTTGAGCTCTATTGAAACTGCAAGCTCATGCAATGCGACACGTTGCAAAAGACTTTTACACGTTTCAGACGGAACATTCTGCATAAATAGTACTCCTATACTTTTGGTACTTTAAGTATATTTTGATGCCAATGCTTTTGTACTTTAATCAAGTAGATTTTGATTACTGGACTTTTACTTGTAACAGAGTACTCATAGCGTGGCACCGAGTGCCGCGCTACGAGCTTGTAGATCCGCTATTTTTTTTTAAATATGAAAATGTGTGCACATCTTTGAATATATATTGTTTTAAAGCGAACATTTTAAACTAAAATCTTTGCTTCTGGGGGGTCCCTGGAACAAAATATTTTGAGATGGGGGTCCGCGGCCAAATAAATACACATTTTGGGGTCCTTGACATGAAAAAGTTTGAGAATCACTGACATAGTAGCATAAGTTTTTTTTTTTAAACAGTCAGGATTTATAATAAACAAACGTTTTTTTCCACCACTGCAAACATGCAGAAACACGCTCAAGCAGGGTACACACATTGACATTGAAATACAGTAATACAGAGTAGGGACGCTGGGGCTCAAGTGGATGAACTGGCTGCTCGGATGAGGCTAAGCCTCCCATACCTATAGCCTCTTTCCACACAATAACACTCAAGAGCACTTCTTCCCATTGTGTGCGACTGTATAAATGGGATTTTCTCTCTCGAAAGCCCCCCTCCCCAGCCCCTTAACCCATTAAGTCCGGGAACGCATCTGTGTAACCATTTCAACCATTATTTTTATACTTTGGCTATTCAAAAATAGCAGATATACAAGGTCAATGCTAATGAGCTTGTAGATCTGCTATTTTTGAAAAATCTTGAAAATGTGTGTAAGTCTTTGAATATATATATATATTTGTGCACAAATAAAAGCAATGAAAATATAAAAGTCCATCTCATCATTGGAGTGTGCGGCCTCATCTCACCTGTCTGATATATATATATATATATATATATATATATATATATATTCATAAGCAAACACTTTTAACTCATATTTGCTTCAAAATATTTTGAGATGGGGGTCCGCGGCCAAATACATATCATTTTGGGGGTCCTTGACGTGAAAAAGATTGATACCCAGCGATATTATGGCAACATAGTTTTTGTTTTTGTTTTTCTTTCAGAAAACTGTTAGGAATTAGAAGACATTTGTAGAATCCCCAGAAGCAAAGCTTTGAGTTATACAAATGTTCGCTTTAAAAAAAAAATATATATAAATATCTATTCAAAGATTTGCAAAAAAAAAATCACGATTTGAAAAAAATCGCAGATCTACAACCTCATAGCGAGGCACTCGACACTCACACATGAGATCTGCTATTTTTGAATAGGCAAATGAATCCAAAAATGACACGGGTGCGTTCCCGGTCTAAACGGTTTAATGCCTTCAGCCATCATGTCTGTGTCTCAGCCCCGCTTGGCAGAGGGCTCACCCTCCTATAACCACGGGGCCACTCCACACCGTGCACCCCCTAAGCTACCGCGCAGTCGCCTGATCAGGCCCGCTTCCAAACAACATCCACCGTTCGTCTCGAAGATGCTGCTTCTCGCCATATACCGCTGCCAATTTCCTGCCGTGTCCCGAAGCCGTGTGTTTCTGAAGTGGGGTGGAAGAGGAGTGGAGTGGGAGTGGATGGCAGCCAGTATATGGGCCCCCCTGGATCTGCTCAGCTACCCGACAGTACTCTAAACGCTTCCAACCCACAGCTAACCGGCGACTGCCAACTCCTCCTTAGCTACTGTAGCCTACCTGCCCAGGGCTGCTATTGTTTTATTGCTTTCACTCAGTTGACAGTTGTTGTTGTTTTTTGTTTTTTTTTAAATCCATTTAAATTTGAATTTATGGTAATTCAATTAGTGCTGAATTTCCTAGCCTCCCGGCAGCCAAATTGTATATATTTTTTTCTTGGAATTCAGTAGTGAGGAGAGAGAGAGAGAGAGAGAGAGAGAGTTTAGACAACAATAACATTTTCCTTAGAAAAATGACAGGCCATTATTTTTAGAAGGTGACAAATGATATTCATTCATTCATGCATGCTTTTCTTCATTTATTTTCTTTGTCTGGTTTAGTTTTCAGTAAAGCGTCAACACAACAGATCATCTATTTTCTCTCAATTTTGAAAGATGTTAAATTTTTCTTTGAACATTTTTTATCCTATATCAACGACACCCACACACAGGGATGCCAGGTTGAAAGTGGTCGAGTGTGTCTGTGGGTTCGATAAATATTTTGCCAAAGAAAAGTATCAATAAGAGCTTGTGACTAAAGTAATAGCTATAAAAACTGCTCAAAAGAATTAAGGGATCAAAGTGTTCCCTTAATTATTTTGAGCAGTATATTGAAGTCCTTTTTTACTCATTATAACCAGGAAAGCATCCGTATCATTAGACTTTTGTGACTTTTAGCTAATACAAAATAGCAGATCTACAAGCTCACAGCACGTCACTTCATGCCACGCTGCGAGCGCGTACATGTGCTATTTTAGGACATTTTTGAAAAATCTTGTAAGCGGCCTTATATTTATATACAATATCAATGTGTGTGGGTCCTTGCCACGAAAACGTTTGAGGACCACTGATTTAGAAGGTATTTGTAGAATCGGCCTCAAGTCTTAACCATTAACCCATTAAATCCGGGAACGCATCTCTGTCATTTTAGATTTCTTCGGCTATTCAAAAATAGCAGATCTAAAAGCTCATTTTGAAAAATCATGAACATTTTTGATTTTTAAGCGGGCATTTATATCTCAAATCTTTGCTTCAGGGGGGGTCCCTGGAACTAAATATTCTACAAATGTTTGTTTAAAAAAATATATATTACAAGATTTGCACAAAACTCCGATCTGCAAGTAGATCTGCTATTTTTGAATAGCCAAAGGAAATCTTAAAATGACACAAATGATGCTTTCCCGGTCTTAGAGGGTTAATGGGTTAAACAAGAAATAAAAATAATCCTGGAAAAGAATGTTTTCTTCCTCCCGGCAGTGACGATATGGAGCAGTCCCCATCCCTAAATCTCCTCCCCCGGGTCCACCTTGTTCCCCATCATTGCCCCCCCCCCCCTCCATGCTCGGGTATACAGCCACTTGCCTGTGGTTCCCATGGGACGTCCCATCAGCCCCAGTGTTTCCATCAGGGGGGCCTCGACTGACTGACTGACTGACTGACTGGGCACCAGTGTGCCTTGGATTCCTTATACCGGCAGCTAGGGCTCATCTGTTAGCCCATCGCAGACCAGCAACCCCCATTCCCCTGCCACGTGCACTTACACATACACACACACATGCACGCACGCACGCACGCACTCACACATGTTTGTATTACTATACTTGTGAGGACATCAACGTTTTTCAATGGCGATTTTAACCCATGAAGACCTGAGGCCAATTCTACAAAATATCTTCTAAATCCTAACAGTTTTCTGAAAAACGTACGTTACTATACCTCAGTGGTTCTCAAACTATTTCATGTCAAGGACCCCCAAAATGAAATGTATTTGGCCCGCGGACCCCCCCATCTCAAAATAGTTTGTTCCAGGGACCCCCAAAAGCAAAGATTTGACTTACAAATGTTCGCTTTAAAACATATATATATTCAAAGATTCGCACAAATGTTCAAGATTTTTCAAAAAAAGCAGATCTACAAGCTCATAGCGCGGCACTCGGTGCCGCGCTATGAGCTTGTATATCTGCTATTTTTGAATAGCCAAAGTATAACATAATGGTTTAGGTGGTTACACAGATGTGTTCCCGGTCTTAATGGGCTAAGGATGCCATTTTACCATCTTGTGCCATGCTTAACCCTGATCCTAAAGCAGACAGTAGTCGATCTAGCTCGCAATGCGTCGCAGCGTGATGCGTTGTGATGAGCTTATAGATCCGTTATTTTCAGTGAATGATACTACAGTATCGTTGCAGCGTGGCGGGTTTTGAGCTCATATGGATCCGATTATTTTCGGTGCAACCCCAACCCCTGAACCTAAACTCTGTAAATGCCTGATCCTATAACCCCCAAACTGGATCTTTTCCTAATTGTAAGCCTAACCCTGTAGCCTAAAAAAATTATAATAAAAAATAAAAACATCCACTTCTCTTTCGAGGACCATAAAAACTGTCCTTTGTCTATTTATCAAATCATCACCTTGCTAAACTAATGGCCTATGCCATTTTTTAAAGTTTTTCAGGAAAAATAAAAAACTGACCCAAATAAAAAATGTATGATATTTCTTAATCATTTCACCCAAAATGTTTATAAAGAATTATGACTATTAAAATAAAAATAACACTGTCTGTCAATTATGTAACATAAGAGAACAAAAAAAAATGCCTATTTTGGCCTAAGTCACACTAGGGAGTTAGGCCATTATACTAAAAGGGGAGTGAACAGCATGATCCTTTTCAATTAGGAGATGGGTGATTTTACCAGAGGTGGCCAGTGTCATGAGGAGCTGACTTAGGCAAAAATATCATTTTCCTCAAAAAATGACTTAGGCCATTAGTTTAGCAAGGTGACGAAATCCTACTATAATTGTGGGGACATTAGGTCCTCACAAGTACAGTAATACAAGTACACACACGCACGCACACACACACACACACACGCAGTAGTCCCACAGCAACAAGCCCAGTGGACCTGCAAGAATCCGTGTCCTACATTTCCTTATACAGTAAGAGGACAGAGGCCTCCTTCGAACAAGCGCCACGCGTTATGGAAAATGAAGCATGAAATACTAGGGCAGACTTCTTGCGCCTTGACTCGGCTACAGCTGTTGAGATAAGGTCCGGGGGAATGTAGTTTTTATTTTTTACTTGTAAACTTCTGCTTTTTGACATGACAACCTTATTCTGACAAGATCTGACATGTCGGAGCGTTAGCCGGTGGGGGGGCATAGAGTAGCTGCGATTCCGTGCGGCTAAAACCTTTAGCTTTCGCTGTGCTTTTAATGGATTTTGAGTGTTGCCTGTCATTTTATCATTTTCTGATATGATGTAAGTAAACAAACAAGACAGGCTGTGGCCTTTTGCTGCCTATTCCAGAAAAAAAAAAGATGAACGTAACCCCCCACAAACTGACAATCTCCTCAAGCTCTGTTAACCCATTTATACCGGGAAAGCATCTGGACTGTGTCATTTTTAGATTTCTTTGGCTATAAAAAAACAGCAGATCTACAAGTTCATAGTGTGAAAAAAAACGTGAAAATGTGTGCAAATCTTTGATTAGAAATATTTTTTAAAGCGAACAATTTTGACTCAAATCTTTGCTTCTGGAAATGTCTTCTTAAATCCTAACAGTTTTTGGAAAAAACGTATGTTGCTATAATCAGTGGTTCTCAAACCTTTTCATGTCAAGGGCCCCCAAAATGATATATATTTGGCCGCGGACCCCCATCTAAAAGATATGTTGTTCCAGGGACCCCTCAGAAGCAAAGATTTGAGTTACAAACGTCTGCTTTAGAAAATATATATTTTCACAGATTTGCACACATTTTCACGATTTAAAAAAATAGCAGATCTACAAGCTCATAGCGCGACACTCGGTGCCGCGCTATGAGCTTGTATATCTGCTATATTTGAATAGCCAAAGTATAAAGTAATGGTTAAAGTGGTTACACAGATACGTTCCCGGTTTTAATGTGTTAAGCCAAACCCAAGTTTGCCTTTGGAAAACTTGAGATACAGACATAGCAGACCCAGCATTGAACAGCTCCTGACCCAGAAGAGATAAGGCCTAGCGGGGTTGCCAATAGCGCTCACCTTGACTCTGGCTCTGCTTCGAGCTAACAGTTTGCGGGCGGAGGATCCAATATCGGCGAAGGTCTCAATCATAAACTGACCTTGCTCAGACCTTGTCAGGTACCCAAGTACCCTTCCCGCTGTGCCCCATGCCATCCCCGCTGGGCCCATCTCCCCTTGACCCGCTGAAATCCACAGAGGCAGCAATAACGCGGATCCAAAGGACTGTTGGATGCCTTTCACACTGTTTGGCTGAGCCAGGCTGAACTGCACACTTTTGCACCCTTCGTGGGAATTAGAGGGAGATGAATTGTCAATTTACACAAACAAAGCAATTAGTCTAATATTGATGGTGTTTTCGGCATATCTCTAGATCACTGGTTCTCAAAGTGGGTACCGGGGACCCCCAGGGGTCCTTGAGACGGTTCCAGGGGTCTAAAGCAAAATTAGGAATAATGTTAAATGCATAAGCCCCATTTAATTGTTTGGCTTTTTTTAAAACAGACTATCTATCTTAGATCGGCTATTTAGAAAAAAGAAATGCAGACACATCTTAACAAATCTTCTGTTGTGGTGGTCCCTGGCACAAAATCTTTTCAAATGGGGGTCTGTGACATACATAATATTTTAGAACCACTATCTAGACTACAGTCTAGATATACACACACATTTTCCTCAAAACGATGTAAGGGTTTGAGTGAGAGTGAAGACATCCACATGTCACATTACTCCTCTGATACATCTGGGTCTGCACTAAGTTCAACATGCCTGTAGGATTATCTTTTCATTATCTGGCTTCACTAACCTGCTGCCCGCCTGCAATCACACCAAGCGCTCACGCAGAGGTTGCCATCAACTCCATATATAAATCCGATTTGTGGCCTCGACAGTTTCACACAGCAGACAATAGCCAACCTACAAGCTCACAACGTGTGACATCCAACGATGCGTTACGAGCTTGTAGGTTTGGCTATTTTCAGTGTGTAACAGTGGTGGAAAGTACATTTACAAAGTACTGTACTTACTGTAAGTAAAATGTTGAGGGATTTTTACTTTACTGGAGCATTTCCACATTTCAGTACTTTTACTTCTACTCCACTACATCTCAGAGGCAAATATTATACTTTTACTCCACTTATTTGAAAACTTTAGTTACTAGTTACTTTGTAGATTTTGATTATTACAGAATACATAACCCACTTCAGCCCTATCGGCCATTTGAAAATAGCCGATCGACAAGCTCACAATGCGTCGCGATGCGACGCATTGTGAGCTTGTCGATCGGCTATTTTCAAATGATTTCTATACATTTTGAAAACTTTTGGTACTTTAAGTACATTTTGATACCAATACTTTGGTACTTTTACCCAAGTGCATTTTGAATACTGGACTCTTACTTAGTAAAACATGTGAGTACTTTTTCCACCACTGTTGTGTAACACCGTCATGCGACAGACCATAAAAGTCAACCTGATCTAGCCAATCGGGCGTGTTCACATAAAAGGGGAGGTGTTGGCTGCATGTGACCAATCGCAAACATGGACAAATCTCCTGGCAGCAGAGTGGCACGTCGCTTTTCAAAAAACAAAGAGCAAACTATAACATTAAGACACATGCAAACAATTAAAACGCATAATACGGGCTGAAAGCGACACTGTTGCATCTGCCAATGCAGGAGAGACAGCTGGCCAAATATCTCCGACTTGTGTGCATGCATAAGTTAACAGGCTTATAAAATCACTGTGAATAAAGAAACAATAAAAAGACATACACAGCCCAAAGTGATAAAATATGACCTTCTCGGATTTTTGTGACAGTTTAACCACTTTCAACCTGGCATCCCTACTTTGGGTCATTATTGTCAAAACGTTTCATAATTAAGACATAATAATAATCGTAAAAAAAAAAGAAAAAGGGAATATAGGTGTCTACTGTACAAGTTCACATCACAATGTAATTCACTGCGTTGTGAGCTTGTAGATCAACTATTTTTTATATTTTTCTATGTTGCTATATTGCCCCTGGCACAAAATATTTTCAGATGGGGGGGTTCCGCCAAAGGCATATCATTTTGGGGGGTCCTTGACACAAAAAAAGTTTGAGAACTACTGATTGGTGGATTGAGAAGCGTCCAGGCATTGTTGCCAGGTTTTTTGTATGGGGGTGCCTGTCACAAAATATTTTCAGATGGGTGCCCGGCGCTGCCCGCGGCCAAAAACATGTTAATTTGGGGGTCCTTGACATGAAAATGTTTGAGAACCACTGGTTTAAACAACACTATGAAGGCAAGCCCATAAAATAAACTACTCTTTAGGAACAAGCCCAAAAAAACGCAACTGGAATATTTACAAGCACAGAAAAAACAAGTCCAAAGTCATGGCAACACTGCTCCCAGGTTGATCTCCAGTGAAGTGCTTCTCACAGGGAGTCTGGAACAAAATAATGTAACATTCAGGGTCATGGTTCAATTTGAAGAAAAAAAAGACAAGCAAAAGAGAAACAGACATTTCTGCTTAACTACAGCTCACGAAGCATCACGATGCGTTGTGAGCTTTGTAAAACTTTTATGTCGCTTATCTCTGTCTGCCGACCGGCTGGTGCCATATTTGGTGTGTAATCGTTCCAGAGCTCCATGTATGGAGCTAACTTATTTGTTTGCGATTTGTTTGATGCCATGATGACACATTGAGGTTAGATAACACACTCCATATTTGGGCGTAGCTGCATTGGGAACTCCTTAAGTCCTATACATTGTTACACACCGTATGCCGAAAATAGATGATCTCCAAGCTCACAACACTCTATTTGATGTTTTATTTAGTTTCTGTGTTCCTGATGGCAAGACGACATGACCCCAAGACGGATGCTCCTCTGTACTCCAAATGTGCGATGGAACATCCGGCTGTTGACGTGTCAGTGGTGAGTGGCATCCCCATTAAAGACGCACCAGAAGAGAGATGCACGCAATTTCACCACCACAATGAGCTTTGATTTTTCAGAGGATAAATGGGACGCTATTAGTGTCCAGTCATTTGTACTAATGCTACACTCATCATCTCAATGCCCGCGGGAGCATGACTCTGCATGCTAATGCATGTGCTCAGATTTTAGACCAAAAAACGCCCCCGTTTCAGTCGCCCCCACCGTGAGAAAAATAAACATGAAATGAGCACGTGTAGTGAAGCTCATCTTAGCCCTTAAGCGCTGACTTCGTCGTACGACAGACAGTGTCGTGTCCTGAAAATAGCTGACCTACAAGCTCACAATGCGTCACGTCCCGTGACGCATTGTGAGCTTGTGGGCCGGCTATTTTCAGAGTGAAAATTTGACACGCCGGAGTGCCCTCACCTGCTACCTGCTATGAACTCTCCTGCCATGACCCCCATCATCTCCGCAAACACACTCACCCACGCACCCACCACGGAAACCCTAAGGTTGTGTGAATTATTTGGTGCCCATTAGGAAGGGCCCTGCTGCGGTTTGCCGGAATATACAGTACTGTAGTGACTGCTGAGTTGTCATCTGTGTGGATACTTGGGAGATCCACTCTAAATGCAGATTTCATGAAGGGGATGACGCGTACTTGGAGGCTAGCCAGGGGGAGATGCCCTCGCCGTAATCAAATAAAAACACGAAAGGGCCCTTGGCTCCACTCAACTGCTTGACGGGTGAGGTGGCCACCTCATCGAGGAGATTCCATAACACTTTGGTTAACACAGGACGCCTGGGTAGTATTTTACACAAAAGTGGTACAATTTCAAACTACAATATGGCAGAAAGAGACTGAGTTGTGCCCTCGAGGCTATCAAATTCAAACAGATAAATCTCAGTCAAACAGAAAAAAAAACTATTCTGTTGCTCTTCAAGCTATTGACATTTCTTTGTGGTACAGTATCTTGGATAGCCTCATGTCTCTCCTCGTTACAGCTTGTTGACCGTCTATAATATATACAAAGCCACTTCTTAATTCTCAATTAACTGCTCTGAATATTGCCTTATCTCTATAGGATGCTTATTGGCATGCGATGTGAGAAATTGGACATGACTCGCTGGTCCTGGGCCAAGACTTCTTAGTACATTTTATGGAGCTGGTTTGCTCACGTGAAGTGAACTCAAATGCTGGCAGCCTCTCAGAGAAGGGGTCTCCTGTCCGCACAGTAACAATGTTTGTGATACCAGGTGGTCAGTTTGTGCAACACATTCTCACACCCATAAATAAAATAAAATAAAATAAAATAATGTATTATTACATTAAATTAAATTAAATTAAATTAAAATCAAGGCAAAGTAGACCAAGGCCGAGAGCCGAACCCGGGTTTCCCATATACACCAGGCAGCCACACTAACCGTCATCTGAACTAGTGGAGCTGCAGCTGTATCAAAGTGTTACACTGGTCTATTTTATTTGTCTATGTACACTGTGCATTGTAGATCTTGTAGATCAGCTATTTACAAATAATACAAGTTTTATCTATAAAGTACCTCCCTGGTTCTGGTTGTAATGGAAACATAAAACATTGCAGAACTCCACAGGTTCTGGAAAGTTTAAGGTTATGGATCGCTGATGAATTTAGTTATATATTATATGAGTAATAGAGTGTCTTTTTACTGTGCTGGCTGGCGTACTGTTTTCAAACTGCAAATAAAGGATTCAATCAATCAATCAATCAATCAGTGTAAGGTTTAACAGCCAGGGGCGTCATGAGATATCCTGAATTGATTATATAAATATATCCAATTGAGGCCCCTCAAAAATCCCAAGAGCGCTTATTTCATGTATGCCCTATATCAGTGGTTCTCAAACTTTTTCATGTCAAGGACCCCCAAATTGACACTTATTAGCCCGCGGACCCCCATTTGAAAAGATAAACCAGGGACCCCCATAAGAGAAGATTTTTACGGCTCTAGCAGTGATTCTCAATCATTGTAATTTACGGACCCCCCAGTTTGACATGCATTAGTTCTACGGACCCCCTTTTAATGGCATTTCTATCTCTGGGACCCCAATTCATATTGTAAAATCAATGTTAACTTAACTCTGAGAGTGTACAAATGGAACCAAATGGACCCTAACAGGTGCATTTGGTTCCATTTGTACACTCTCAGAGTTACAGACCCATAAGGGTCCATTTGGTTCCTATCCATCATTTAGCTGGGGACCCCCTGGTATCCCCTCAAGTACCCCTGGGGGTACCCGGACTCCACTTTGAGAACCACTGCCCTATATAGGCACACCCGGGGGCCTCATAGGGTTTGCCTACAGGGCCTCCAAATCACTAAGTCCACCACTGGGGTTACACTTCGTAGTCTTTGCACACGTAGTCTCTGGAACCCTCCGGATTTGCCTTTGCAGTGATACTGAGGTCATACTGACCTGTCGCAGCCAAGGCCACCTGTACCGCAAGTGACGCCTGACTGATGTCTCTTGGCTCTCTCTCTCAGACAGTCTATAGGCCCTGGCTCCCTGCATGCAAGTGTTGATTTTGACAGCAAATTTTGTTTTAGTTTTAGTTACTGTATGACTTTTGAATGCAATTCCTTTTAGTTTTAGTCATATTTTAGTCATCAGATTTTTTTTTGTTTTTGTCTAGTTTTAGTCGACTAAATGTACAGTTGTCGACTAAAATGTGTTTTGATGGCGTCGTATAATGGCTGATTTTACACTTGGTTGCATGCTGAAAATAGCCGACCAAACATAAAATGACTTGTCTTAGTTCTACTGGATCTCTCCAATAGTCACTCCTTAACATTTTAGTCGAGTTTTTATTTGTTGACGAAATTGTCAATATATTTAGTCTTAGTTTTTGTCATCATAGCTTAGTTTTTATTTAGTTTTCGTCAGTGAAAAAGGTAGTCGACAAACATTTTTCTTCATAGTTTTAGTTGACAAAATCAACACTGCTGCATGCACTGCCTGCAACCAGACACTCTCTGGTGCCCTGGCTGCCTGCATGCGCTGCCTGCAACCACCTCGCCTGTCTCCTGTCTGTCATCCGCAGACTCTCCTGCTTCAAATAGAAAATCCAATACTCGTTTATGGAGCTGCAGATATTCCGATTAATTACATTTTCGTCATGCCGCCAGCCGCCCGCCTCCCTTCCAACCCACCCACCCACCCACCCTCGATGATTCATGGAGTGGCAAAGCTAGAGTTCGTCCTTCTTCAGCCTATTGTACTGCTCTGCGCGCCGTAAATCGCCGACACACAAGCTCGCGTCGCGTTGGCGAGCTTGTAGGTCGACGATATCTGGCGCACGCCGCCCGTGCGCTGACGTTACAATTTGGACTTCATTCTCTCTCAGCACACATCACAGCGGTAAACGCTTAGAGGAATGACACGTCGGGTGTCAAAACAATTCCTCCACGGTCGCATCTTGTGCAAAAGATCTTCGGCGTGATGGCAACATAGAAAATGCACATCCAATATTCATGAGACTGATCTCATGCGCTTTCTCAGACGGGGCCTCGTGTGTGCCCGACGCGATGATTGACCGGTTTATAATTGTATTGGTCATCAATTCAACGCCGGCCGGCAGCGGGGGGGGTGGGAGGGAGACAAGGACAAAAAGGACACGTCAACAACAACGGGAGAAGAAGAATACACAGGAATATTCCAGGAAAGTACTGCATGGCAGGCAAGCACTCGGCATTTGTCCAGTTCTCCGCAGTATATTTTGAATAGCAAATGATCACACAGCGTTAGTAGAAACAACAACAACAACAACAGTCAGTGTAATACGTTAAGCAAACAAGCATCTAATCGGAATTCTAAATAACTTAATGAAATGCATGAAGAGACGATGATGGGTTTCCATGTAACCCCCCCCCCCCCCCCCCCCACCCGGACCCATCTGCCCTCTCCGCATCCGTCCAAATGGAGGATGCCGTGGCAACCTGTTGCCTTGGAGACTGTAGGCATCCAAAAGCCAGTGGTGTCAACTACATGTACGTCAGAATAATTTTGAGGGACTCAAAATTAGAATTTACAATTTAGGCATTTAGCAGACACTCTTAATCCAGGGCGATTTACAGTAAGCAAGGAAAACACGACGTAATACATTAAATGCATAAAAATAGTAATCTAGAATCATAGGTAAACCAAGAACCTATCAGTCCAAACAGTATACCAAAATCTGTACATTGAAACTATACACACTATAGGATGCCAGGTCTACAAATGAATCTGGCATCTGTCTACATAATATGCTAACTAAATTACATTTTAGCCTTTGCTACTTCACTTGTTCTTCACTTGATTATTGCATGACGGTGGACGCGTGTCGAAAATAGCACACCTACAAGTTCGCATCGCCGATTCGACACGCTGCTATTTTCACCGTCATGCTATGGAGCATATATGGCTTTAAGAGAGGCTTTGCTTTTGTCAAAAGTGGAATAAGTCCTTAGATTTTTTTCGTCTTCACCCATTTTCAACCTATCTTATATACATATAATTGGTCCTCAGTAATGTCCATGATAAAATTATGCCATTTTTTTCTACTCGGTCCTTTTTTCTACTCTAACTCTAAGAGGAGGGTTGTGGACAGTTCAGAGACCCGCCTACCAGTGACATCATAGTTTGGCAGATTGTTTTCTTCCCAAACAAGAGTTCTATTTTTTTATTTCGATATTTTATAAAAGTGAGAACAATGGCTTCCATTATTAGCATTCTAACTTTACAGGAATATAAAGCCTGGCGTTCCTATTTTCTTGGATTCCCCATAGATGATGTCAGCGTGTTTCTAAACTGTCCAGAGCCTTCCTCTGAATAGACCAAAATCGTACCATGTAATGAGCATTAATGAGGATCAATTACATAAAGATAGGTTGTAAATGGGGGACGTCGTCCTTTAAGTAAAAAGGCCTGTATTCAAAATGTTACTTGAGTGAAAGTATTTGCATCAAAGCATACTTACAGTACATACTTATTATGGTCTCTGTAGGTTTGGAAACGTCATACTGTATGTCCAAAACTGTAACTTTTCTGGATTCAAATTTGATGTATTACCTTGTGTTATACCTTACTGTAAATTGCACTGGATCAAGAGCATCTGCTAAATGCCTATATTGTAAATTGTCCCCTCCCTCTCTATCTCTCCTGCTTCATCTTTCTCTCTATCACCCCTTTTGCTCTCTCCCCCTCTCTCTCTCTCTTTCTTTCTCTATCCACCCCCCCCCCCCCCTCTCTCTCTCTCTCTCTCTCTCTCTCTCTCTCTCTCTCTCTCTCTCTCTCTCTCTCTCTCTCTTAAATTAACACATAGACACACATAAACACAGCTCTCTTTCACCTGCCAAGCAGCACGACACTCGATCATGGTGTTAAAAGTAACGTCACCACCTCCAACATGATTTCAATTATGGCAAAAATGAAGGTCTGTCAACACCGGGGCTGAATCCAATTAGGCGACAGACAAAGGAAGCCATTATCCCCTTTACTGTACCGCAATGTAATTAAGTAAAAGCAAATTGCTCCTGGGTTATTATCTTATAATTATAAGTCTTAAATTGTTTTCTTCATCGTGCTCTCATCCTCATCATCAGCAGCAGTAAGTCTGTTTTTTTCACAGTAGTCCACACTGAAGCAACCCACACTCGAGCAGCAAACAGTGTTGCCACTTCCGCTTATTATAAGCGACTTTATGTTAAGTTGTAAATATTGGTAGCTGCAGGTTGTGTTTTTTTGGGCTTGAGCTTCCATGTTTTTTTTATTATTATTTAAACCAGTGGTTCTCAAACGTTTTCATTTCATGGTCCCCCAAATTAATGTTTGTTTGTCCCTAACCCCCCCCCATCTGAATTTATTTTTTGCCAGGGACCCCCGTACCGGATTTGTGTTGTTCGAAAGTTTAAAATATCGTCCAAATATTCGTGACTGCATGGGTATGATGCTTTGGTCCACAAGGTGGCCATGGTAATTGTTCATCTTTTTACAGATTATGAAAGCACTATGTCAAAGCACATAAAACGTCTTTCAAAGATTTCACACATTCAGGGCCTGTTAATAGGCGTTAACAATGGGTAATTTATTCAACCCCTAACCACACCTCTAATCAGATTCAACATTTTACATAATGTGGTCGAGGCTTTACATGACCGATATAATAAAAAATAAAAAATCCTAATCAAATAAAGAAACCGGTAAAAATGGGGACCAACCGAGTCAATTCACAAAAGTAAATTATCATAATTATCAAAATCACGACAATAATTAAAAAGAATATCACATTGATCAGTCACAGTAAAAAACATAATTACAATTCATACAGTAGACCTATATAATAGATCGTTTTTTTCTGGTGAATTGTCCTCCCCCCCGCAGAAAAAGGGGGCGTCTAGGCTCAAGTGTAAACAATCGAAGCACTTCTTTCCCCCCCACACATTGATCTCTCTATCGGTGGAACAAACAATGTGCAGGATATACTGCCCGAGTGGCTCAGAGGAGCACACCATTTCACACCACCTCCAGAGGGTCTTCAAAGCAGAAGGGAAGGGGGCACCGCTGGTGTCATTCAGAACAGGAGACAGAGGGAGGAAATGCAATCCCCAGGGAGTCATGTGCACATTTCAATCTCCACCAGACAGCGGTGGACACCGACCTTGAATTCAAGGAGCTTTTTTTGCTTTTGTCACATTCCGAAGCCAATAATTTGATGACCGGTGGAAATGCTAATGTCTCCGGTAGGAGACTAAAATGACCTGTATTTGAGTCTCCTACCAAAGTATTGGCTTAGGAATGCGACAAAAAAAATCTCTTTTGGGTGAACTATTTCTTTAAAGAGTAAAGACGAGACAAGTTGAAACTTGCAAGCACCTTGAACAAAGTTCAACGTGCAACATTCAAAAACTTGCCCACGTCCAGTGTCAAGACGCCAAGCTGCAACCGGTTCCCGTGGTTTCCATGACAGCGGTACTTCTCACCGTCCCTCCGGACTATGGGATGTAAAAAGCAGAGGGTCCCCATATATGTGAACGAAGATGTGCATTAAAGGGCTTACAGTATTTCCCAATTAAGTGGTTCTAGAACGCTGTTTGAATATTTAAATCCGGCTATAAAATATATACTACTCAAAGGGAACTGGTTGTCTAAGTGTAGGACCCGCCGCAGTGGTGTCCGATAAGAACTTAACCGAGATGCCGACCCTGGTGATTATGAAAGAGTATAGGGATCTAACGACCCTTGTACAATGCAGAGGTGTTTGGGTTGTAAGGCCAAACATCCTGGCTCGTACAGAAGCTGGACTCTCTCCTGGTGGGAGCTGACTCTGTTCGACCAGAATGGAACAGAGCCATAATCAAGCCATAAAGCCACCCTCATAGAGGAAGGCGTATACTTTGTTTATCCGGCCGCCTACTACTAGCACACCAGTTGTGCAAAAGCCTCCACACTATGCACAAATACACTGCTTGCCATGGGACATCTAATAAACTACATTTCAAGCTTGTAACTTTCATATTTACCGTACAGTTTGTATGAAACTACAATATTGCGCAATACTTTTTATTGCCGCCATAGGGGCGGCCATACCCGAGTAGTTAGTGAGCCCGCCTAGGGAGCCAGATGCCCTGGTTGCCCCAGGTACGATTCTAGGCCAGGCCAGCAAATGTGTCGATGAAATGAAATTTGTCCCTGAGCAATACTCTTAACCCCTAATTGCTCACAGGCCCTCATTGGAAACAAGACCGCAAGGACTTTCATGAACGGACCTGTTAAAGGAATTATTATCCTTATCCTGCTCCTTCGCGATATGCGTCAAATTTTTCCAGTTGCACAACGCATGCACATGCTTTTCTTGGTACTCAAAAGTCACTTGACTTACACCTCACAGATATAGCTTTAACAACACAGCTACGTAAGTGCCTTCCCTTTCACACTACATTCACATTCAAGATGAATAACTAATTTTAGCGTGAGAATAAAAGACTGCAGGTAATAATTAAATAACTAACGCAAGAATGGAATCAAGTCAGACAGGTCTACATTTCATAATTTCATGGCATAATTTCATGCAAAAAATAGCCTACTCTTGTAGACAAAATAATTGGTTACTGTGCAATTTTGACCATTTGTGTGGATATTCACATTATCTTGTCTCTTCACCCTAAATTTCCAAAAGCCTTTTTGCTTGGCTGTCACTTTGCCAGCGACGTCACCGGGATTGTTGCGTAATGTGCGTCTGAACTGTTCCTTATCAAACTCGACAGAATAACCTCTCAGACAGGGGACCTTTATTTTAAAAGTCACTCCTAATCCCTCAAGAGGACTGAAGGAAGGCTTCTGTACCCCTCTGTCTCCCTCTCCCCCTCTCTCTCTCTCTCTCTCTCTCTCTCTCTCTCTCTCTCTCTCTCTCTCTCTCTCTCTCTCTCTCTCCATCTTTTTTCATACTTGTTCATCTGAGTGTGTCAGCAGTCAACTGCCATATAAGGGCATGTTCCTGTCTGCATTTAGATGTGTCCTGATGCAACATGTTCTCAAGGCCACACAACAAGTTTTCATATACTACAAAAAGTGATGTCAATCTTATTTGTACAATGCAAATTAAGGTCCAGTACTCTTCGTCACAATAGAACTACAAACTTGAAATGACAAACAGACTCTCAATGACGGCATGACAATACACGGATGCAATAAGCCACAGGAGACTGTGGTTCTCAACCTTTTCTGGATCAGGGCCCACTTACAAAAGTCTCAAAAGCAGCACTTAATGGTTGCCGGGTTTAAGTGGTCAGATGGGTGGGCCGTGTGTATTTTCAGAGCATGTTTATTTGAATGACCAATCAATCAACTGTGTTCCACCTTGGATCAATGGAACTAACTTAGAACACTTTTTTTTTTATAGCTAGAGCCGATCCGACCCATATGTCTGAGTCATAGGTCTTTCTGTGTCCCTTTTGTGCCCATATGGAGTTCTCTGTATCTGTCTGTCTACCTGTGTACCTTTTATGCCCATATACAGTCATTAGTTTGCCCTGTATATTTGCATGCCCATATATGGCCGGTCCTCCCTTAAGCCAATTTTAAATTTATATTATCATTAAAATTGTAGTGTTTTGCAAACATTTTGGGGGCCCACTTGCAATATCCTCGCGCCCCGCCCCGCCCCGCCCCGCCCCGCCCCACAGCTTGAGAACCAGTGGTTTGCAAGGAGCTAGAACACAAGCATCCTGGAGTGAAAGAAAGAAAGAAAGAAAGAAAGAAAGAAAGAAAGAAAGAAAGACAGACATCCCTTGTGTGTGAAGTCATACTGTGTTCAGAATGAGAGGCACTAATGCTTGACAGACACGGACACCAACAAAAAGAGTTCGCACTTCTTCTCTCTTCATGAGCTTCTGTCTGTGGAGATAATTATGTCTTTTGGCTCCTTATAGTTGAAATAATTGCCTTTGTATTGTCATCTGTGGACATGGTGGTGCATCCGAGCGGAGCTGAAGCCTGGGATTGTTATACTTTGATGCTTTATCTCATTTCATTTGATGTTTTAAAAAGGGACACGTGGCCCCTGATCACATGGGCCAGTGTTGATAGACGCTGTCACTCAAGGGCATGTCATGGACTCCTTCTGTTCACCACGCAGAGAGAGAGAGAGAGAGAGAGAGAGAGAGAGAGAGAGAGAGAGAGACACACACACACACACACACACACACACACACACACACACACACACACACACACACACAGACAGACAGACAGACAGACAGACAGACAGACAGACAGACAGGCAGACAGACAGACAGACAGACAGACAGACAGACAGACAGACAGACAGACAGACAGACAGACAGACAGACAGACAGACAGACAGACAGACAGACAGACAGACACACACAGAGATGTAGAGAGATGAGATACTGTGAGTGAGAGAGAGAGAGACAGACAGACAGACAGACAGACAGACAGACAGACAGACAGACAGACAGACAGACAGACAGACAGACAGAGATGGAGAGAGATGAGATACTGTGAGTGAGAGAGACGAGGGCCATTTTTCACGCGTTTCCCCTCCTTCTGTTCCTCTCACTTTCGCAGTTTCGATTTCTGTCCAGCTGGTCTGACAGGCCCTGAAAAGAGACCCTGCTAATCCCTTTCTGCATCGGCACCCACCCCCAGCCCCCCCCCCCTCCCCCCTCCCTCGAGTGTCAGCTCTTTTCTCTGTTTATCTGACCACAAACTAAAACCCACCCCACCCCAACCACCCCACCCACACAGCACCACCTGCACCGTGGGACGCTTATCGACCAGAGGGAGATAATTCAGAGAAAAAAGAGGCAGCTCAGCCAGCATCTTGTTCATTAAAAGTTTCCTCCGACTCCTCTTCAAAAGTGCATCCATCTGTCATGACGGAGATAGTGGATAAAGGAGAATAATGATGGAGGGGGGGTGACGTTATCTTTGTCTTGTGTCTTTAATTTAATTTCCTTTGACCAGTGGTGGAAAGTAACCAAGTACATTTATTTGAGTACTTTACTCGAATAAAGTAACATTTTTAGTTACTTTATCTTTAAAAAAATACTTCATTATACTTCATACTTCTACTCCACTACGTCTCCGAGGCAAAGTTGTACTTCTTTACTCCACGACAATTATTCCACAGCTTTAGTTTAGCTTTAGAGATGCGTTGCAGATTTAGGTTATTAGTACAATTAACCACTTAAGTCCTATTTTATGCAAATATACATAGTCGTACATACATATTACATATATACAATATAATACACCAATATACAAATATATATTGCCCTCTAAAACGCTGCTATTATCTTAGTGCAATAACTTGAGCTTAGTAAAAATGTTTTAGTCTTAGCCTTAAATAGATATACTTTGCACCTTTTGTACCTGCTTTGTACCTCTGTTCTTGTATTTATGAATTATGCTCTGTTTGCCCTGTAATGTAATGTAATATAATGTACTATATTGTTTGCCTGTATTAGTTTTTATGTGTTTTTTGTCCCGTCTAAATAAACACAAAGGAAAATTAAAGCCCTATTTTATACTATGGCTATTAAAAATACAAAAGTATTGGCATCATTTTTTTCATAAAAAAATTTAAGCACAATGCAACTTTTTGCAATGCAAGGTGTGCTTTTTTTTTTTAAATAAATGAGATATACAGTTAGAATAGGGGTTTTGTATTAACTAGAGGTTTGGGCCGCTACGTGGCCCTCACATCTACGTCTCACCGCCAATCTGACCGATATGTCTGATATGCAGTGGTGTAATGGTGATTTTTCGGCGGTGCGGTACGGCGGTGGCGTGCACGCGTGTGCTCCATACCGCATGGCACATGGTACATGCGCGTGCGCGTGAAAAAAGTACTGACCACACGCCGTGTTGTCCCGTCCAGCGACCAAAACACCACTGCTGATGTGTAGTGGAGTAGAAGTATAAAGTATTGAAAAATGGAAATAATGAGTAGTAGTAGTAAGTAAAAAGTACCTCAAAGTTGTGCTTTAGTACATGCAGAGTTCTCAGTTACTTTCCACCACTCTGATCATAATAACCACGGTGAGATGTTAGAAGGCTGCCTGTGACCAGGGTTGCCAGATCTGCTTATTATAATTTCCCCGCAAGATTTTACTTGAAAATAGCCGATCTACAAGATCACAACGCGTCGCATCGCGACGCGTTGTGAGCTTGTAGATCTGCTATTTTCAAATAGCTGATGTATATGTTAAAGTGCACATGTGGCCCATAGTCACTTCTTTTTGGGCTGGTTTTCCTAGACCTGGTTGCTTGTTTCTCTCACAGAATCTGGCTACACTGCCTGTGACCTGCAAGCCCGTTAGCTGCTAATTTGGCTGCGACAAGCCTGACCGCTTTCCCCTGCGACTTGGGAGAAGTTTCTTCTCTTCGGCCTATCGTTTTGCATCAACGTCACGTCGCCCTCCTATAGACATTGGCTGCCGTCGGATTCCAGCAGACCAAGACATCAAAGCTCTGAAAACTAACGAGAAGTTCCACTCCGATACTTCGCGGCATTTTGAACTCAGAAAGACTTTTTCTTTTTCCTCCTACCTTCTCTTGCTTTAAAACAGTGGTTCTCAAACTTTTTCTTATTTCAGGGACCCCACTGGCGGCTCAAGCTGAGCAACATTCACACAACAGTCACATACATTCTCACAAACAAAATGGTCCTTTTAACCACTTAATCCATACAGTATATGCCTAGTTCACTGGGGTGTCCCAGGGCTGTCCCAGGGCTGTCCCAGGGCTGTCCCAGGGCTCTCTAAAAAAGAAAGAAAGACCAGAAAAAAGACCACCACTGCATCAAAAACATAAACAAACTATATTATAAAAACTGGTCAAACATTGGCCAAATTTTGAAATAATATAAAAAAACAATTTGAAACTTCAATTTGAAATTTGAATAGCCGAGCTTGTAGATCTTCTATTTACACAATATTTATCTGTGGAACCGAGCCAAATTAAATGTAATGCCTCAACTTCTAAAATTCCAAGTGCTTGTCAGGGTGGGGGGTCCCCCCAGTTCAAATATGATTATTTTGGGGGGTGCAGCTTGAAAAGGTTGAGAACCACAGTGATTCCCAAACAAGTGTTTACAGGGCAAGACCACTTTGGTAGAGGTTTGGGTTGTGTAGTTACCTTGCCATGATGTAACTCCAAAGGTGGAAGAGAAAACAAAAATAATTGCTCCATTGATTAGAAATTGATAATAAAAAATATGCTCCTCATTCACTTACATTGTACAGTAAAACAGCTCTCAAAGTCACTCCTTTAGCACGTAAATGAACACAAACAAAGTTGATTCAGACAATATAGAACATCACCAAACCCAGTACTGTTGTTTTTTTTCCGGATCTTCAAATGGTAAAATCAGCAGATAGTTGACATTTTTATTAAAACAACAAACTGGGTTTTGTGATGTTTCATATTGTCTAAATCAGCTTTGTTTGCGTTCATTTAAGTGCAAAAAGCGTGACTTTGAGAGCTGTTTTACCGTACAATGTAAATGAGGGGCATATTTTGAATTAACAATTTCTAATCAATGGAGCAATTATTTTCTATTTATTTTCCACCTTAGGAGTTACATCATGGCAAGGTAACTACACAACCCAAACCTTTACCAAAGTGGTCTTGCCCTTTAAACACTTGTTTAGCCCAGGGGTCCTTGAGGGCTTTTCAATAGGTCCCCAGCAAAAATGTGGTTATTAGCATTACAATTAGTTGAACTACTTTACCCCTTTATACGCTAATGAAAAGCTGCTAAAAAATGAAGCGGATAATGAACGTTAACTTTTTCGATAGCGCTCCTCTCTAGCATGCCGCGGCATAAATTAGGCTTGAGGAACTCCCTGGAATGGAGAGAAAAATGCAAGAGAGCTGCTGAAGAGATTGATGCTGTTCCTGTGGTCATGTGTTTAATTTATCAATAAAGCTGTCAGTCGTGCACCTGGGCGGGCGTGGCGTGGCATTAATCAACTCACAGTTATCAGTCAGGAGGTTCCAAGAGCCACCACTACACCACACCAAGCCATTACATTGATCTGAGCAAGGTTGTCCCCAGGCCAAAGTTTGGTGAATGCCCCCCCCCCCCCCCCCCTCAAATGTAATTATAATGTGCAATTTACAATCTCAGGCATTTAGCAGACGCTCTTATCAGAGAGACTTGCAAGGTACTGTAATCACATATACATATGCAGAGAGATTGATTGAGTATTTTAAAAAAGCACAAGAATGTACAGTTCAATACAAGGTCTGCTAAGAGGATTTTAAACCCAAGAAAGCCTATAGCGTGTTTCCATTGGGGTCCTTTGTACTCAATTAATCGAAGACAGTGTAGTTCTTCTAGAAACTATAGGATCCCAGGTAAACCAAGAATCTATACTGTAGCATCAGCAATGCAACAGGGTGGATGAGGGAGCATGTAAGGGCAGAGGGTTGTCTGGATCATTAAATCTTTGTTGACGATAATGTCAGACGAATAATTTGTATTAATGATTTAATTGTGTTTTTGGCATTTAAAGGGTAAGACCACTTTGGTGGAGGTTTGGGTTGTGTAGTTACCTTGCCATGATGTAACCCACAAAGGTGGGAAAGAAATAAAAAATAATTGCTCCATTGATTAGAAATTGATAATTCAAAATATGCTCCTCATTGTCTTACATTGTATGGTAAAACAGCTCTCAAAGTCACTCTTTTAGCACATAAATGAACCCAAACATCGTCGATTCAGACAATATATAACATCACCAAACCCAGTACTGTTTTTTTTTTATAAAAATGTCAACTTGATTTTACTATTTGAAGATCTGGATCCGGATCCGCAGATCTTTTATTTAAAAAAAAAACAGTACTGGGTTTGGTGATGTTCTATATTGTCTGAATCAACTTTGTTTGCGTTCGTTTTTGTGCTAAAAGAGTGACTTTGAGAGCTGTTTTACCGTACAATGTAAGTCAATGAGGAGCATATTTTGAATTATCAATTTCTAATCAATGGAGCAATTATTTTTGATATCTTGCCCACCTTTGGAGTTACATCATGGCAAGGTAACTACACAACCCAAACCTCTACCAAAGTGGTCTTGCCCTTTAACATCGGAGCATAAATAAAGAAAATAAACTCCTGTTTAAAAAAAAATAAAGAGCAAATATGACAAATAACTTAAAGGTAGGGTAAGTGATATTTTTGGGTTAAAACAAAAAGTATTTTGTTAAAAGGTTAAATCACTATATTCTGATAGTAATCATTGCTATAGAGTGTTTGTTCAGTAACAGGAGTCTCCATGTCTCTCCAGCTCTTTAATGAACAGAAAATAAATGTTCCGGTAGGTGTCAAAATCTCAGCCAATCAGGAGAAAGCACCCATTTTTAAGCTTCATTTTTATAGTGTTCCAGTTCCAATTTTGTCTGCTCATTTCTTAGTGTCATCACTTCCAATTTCACTTCTTTAATCTATATCCTGATTGAGTTCTCTATCCAGATTGGATAAAATTGGAAATGAAACTGAAACTGAAACAAAAATGCATTTTCTGTTTTATAAAGAGCTGGAGAGACAAGGAGACTCCTTTTACTGAACAAACACTCTATAGCGATGAGTAATATCAGAATATAGAGCTATCTAACACTTATTTTAACCAAAGAAAATCACTTACCCTACCTTTAAATAACTGACTGGTAATAAAAATCTAAATTGATAATGTGCTATGGCCAAAAAAGCTTTTCAAACATAGCTACAACTTCACAACGCTTCACATTGTGATGCATTGTGAGCTTGTAGATCGGCTATTTAAAATACATCACTACTAGTTACTTTGTAGATTTGGATTACATTACAAAACATACAGTACATTAACCAACTAAGCCCTATTTATGCTTTGGCTATTTGAAAAAAGCAGATCTACAAGCTCACAACATGTCGCTTTGCGACGCGTTGTGAGCTTGTAGATCTGCAAGCTTGTAGATCTGTGAGCTTTTAGAACGCAATAACTACTGCGTTATTGATACTTCTACTTAAGTAAAGAATGTATTCTGCTGTGATTGGATTTTAGATACTGTAACCTGTGGCATTTAATGACTGCATCTTACAGTTTTAATGGCTTTTAACACTGGACGGCTCTGAAAGACCCTCTTTCCCTATTGGACATTGGATTTATGCGTTCCCCTCCTACGCCCCTGCCCCATTCCACTGCTCTGCTTTTATTAGTATTAGGTTGAATGAAAGAACATTGACTTTGGACTTCTTGCCTCACTGTGTGTTTTTTTTGTGGTGTCTCCCCATTTATATGGTCACTGTTTTATGGCTTATTTGATTGTTCACACTATTGTGTAACATGTCCACCACTGTCCGGTGGAGATTGACACGTGCACATGACCCATGGGGGATTGAATGTCCTCCTTTGGCCCCCAGAGTCCTCTGTCTCCTCAGAATGACACCAGCGGTGCCCCCTTCCCTTCTGCTTTGAAGACCCTCCTGACGTGGTGTGTAATGGTGTGCTCCTCTGAGCCACTCGCCCATCAGTACATCTTGTTTCACCAATAGAGAGATAAGTGTGTGTGTGTGTGTGTGTGTGTGTGTGGGGGGGGGGGGGGGGATCTGTGTCTCCAGCAGTGGTGGAAGAAGTGCTTTGATTGTAGAAGTTCCCCCCTATTCCTAAGCCAATAATTATATAGGAGACTCAAATGCAGGTCATTTGACTCTTATCTCCATATTCTAACCTTTTGTGTTTTTTTCGTACATTAACGCCCTACTTGATCATTCAACAGCGTCACACAAAAGCATCGAAAGAAGCAGATCCACAAGCTCAAAACCAGATGTGGAAGAAGTACTCAAACGTTTTACTTGAAAATAGCAGATCTAGATCGGCTATTGTCTAGGTATAAAATAGGGCTAAAGTGGTTAATGTTTGATTTATACAGTAATATAATAATTTATATCTGCAAAGTAACTAAAGCTTTCAAATAATTGTAGTGGAGTAAAAGTACAATATCTGCCTCTTAGATGTAGTGGAGTAGAAGTATTGGAAATTGGAAATACTCAAGTAAAGTACAAATACCTCAACATTGTACATAGTACAGTACTTGAGTAAATGTACTTAGTTACTTTCCACCACTGCTCAAAACGCGGTCGCGAAGCGACACGTTTTGAGCTTGCTGATCTGCTACTTTTGATACGTTTGCATTTGAATCCTGAAAAGTATACAGTTTTGGTCATATGAGGTTTCTGCGCGACAGAGACGATATCCAACACGTTCCGTCACTCAGAAACAAATGCGTCCTGCGGACACACGGCGGCCCCTAACGCATCCATTATTAGATCGATTAGCTGCAGCCGCGTCGCTTACATCACAATGTACTCAGATTAGCTCGGCACGTTTTTAGTGCACCAAATAAACACAATTGGCCAATGGGTTTTGTTCCCCTTTAATGGCCCGAGTCTCTTAGTCGTAAAGGGATCGATACGGCCCCGGCGAGATCATCAATCCTTATGATCTGCGTTTGTGTTTGTGGGGTCAAAGGTCACGCCCTTTGACCTCTTGGGGGGGTGTCATCACAATACCCCCCCCCCCCCGCTGATATCCCTATATGATCAATTTAAGGGTCCCGCAGCAGGCGGGGACCATTCCTCTGAGGTTATAGACGTGTCAAGGTTAACTCTGATCGATCGGGGCCGTACAAAACAAACATGGAGGCATGATGAATTTTCCCCGGTGCCACGCAGCCTTCTCTGGACTGAATATTTGTACAGTCGTTTTGTACAGGTTTCGTGTGTGTATTCACATGCACGTAGGAAAATGCACGCACGTACGTCAACATGCACAAACGCACACACAGTTATTGAGTGGATGCAATTTTTTTCCTTTCAAGCGCCATTCTTACAATTTCTGGGGGCAATTTAACCGTAATCCTAATTCTAACCCCTAAATTCCTAAAGCCAACCCAATAGTGGACGTCCATAAGTAACTTTTTGTCTGGTTTTACATTCCTTGAGAGGACATTTTGTCCCCACAAGGACAGTAATACAAGTACACACGCACATACACACACGCGCACACGCACGCACACAGATTTCAGCAAACTGCTCCCTGTCCTATCGTGGACGTCACGTTGCGACGGGAGAAGAAAAATGAGCACCGAGCGTTGCCGTCGAGGAGATAACCAGGCATTGTAAGTCACCCAAAGTTTATAATAAATCCAAAGGTTTTCTCATAATCTTGATTATGTTTATGGGAAGCCATCTATCTGTGTTAGAGATTATTAAACTCGCCGGGAATAAAAAAAGAATGCATTAGTGACATGGCGTTGGGGAGCGGGGGTGGGGGGGTGAATTTATGGAGAAGACATTTGAAGGCGATTTGAGAGACATTTGTCACCGGGGGAATGCGGCGCAAGGGAGGGGGGGCTTGGGTCTGTGCCTTTAAATCAGATAGACCATCACTTACTCCAGTGCAGATGGGGAGTCATTAGAGCCGCGCGCGGCACACTTCATTGACCCTGGCAGTATTAATGAGGTCAACTGCCTTCTCCATTGGACACCCTCCCATTGGACGCCCGCACGGTTGACAGCGATACCAGCTGAACCTGTGTGTGTGTGTGTGTGTGTGTGTGTGTGTGTGTGTGTGTGTGTGTGTGTGTGTGTGTGTGTGTGTGTGTGTGTGTGTGTGTGTGGTTATAATATGCACAGTAAATTACACATTTATAAATGTTACGTCACAATTGCATACCTCGTCGCACGCCCGGTATCACGTGTCGGAAATAGGCGGTTTGCGAGCTTGCAGATCTTGTAGATTGGCTATTTCCCGGCATAAATGCATTATAGTGAGGGGTCGGCACAAGGGGACATCCAGTGAGTGTTTGTGCACGCCCGCGTGCGAGGGAGGTGATGGTGTCCAGGTGAGAGGTGTTTAACCCCATCCGAACAGCGCCTCAGCCTCAGTGGACCCGCTGACCTGTGAAGGTCGAGGTTTTAATGGCTTACCCATAAGCAGGTAAGTACAGTATCCTATGTGCTTAATGGGATGCACACTTAATTGAGCTGAGCTCCGCACATTAAGTCCGATGAGACGATATGCACTAATAATTTCGAGTGGGGGAGTTTTGTTAGCTCGGAGGTCAAAACGTCCGGTGTGGAAAAAGTATATTCGAAGGTAATGTCTCTGGGTAAAGCACTGCGAAATCTCGTCGGAATAATTTGAGAGAAAATGTGAAATGTATGAGATATGGGAAATGATGCTTAACTCTAATGCTTAAATCGTGTAATAAATAACCACGTATGCACTTTAATTCTTACAGTTTAATTTTCAAGCCGTTTTATGCTAAACTACTGTCTAGCGTAGTATCAAACACTTGTGTTTTTTTTGTGATGTTTTGTTGTGTGAAGTTTGTTTGCCCATAACCTTACATCAAACTAAAAGAGTTCTGACTTCTGACAATAGTTTAATGAAAGGAAGAATGGGTGCAAACTCACAACAAACATTTGCGAGTTTGTGTCTCAACCCTTAAGCTTACCCATAACCACTTAAACCCAATATACTTTCGTATACATCAAATAACGAAAATTCAACCTCACAACGTGTTGTATTGCGTGAGCTGTAGAGCTGCTATTTTCACTGAATGTTCGCCTGTTTTCGCGTAATGTTCGCCTCTTCTGACGTACCCAGAATAGGGACACGGTTAACCACTTAAAACACTCTATATTTATAGTGAAACGGACCTGAGCTCGCTCTGTACTTGGTGTGCTCTTTTTCCCCTCTACACCAAATCCCTTCGCCAACAGTAGCCAATCTAAGCTCATCAAGGTGTCACGTTGCGATGCACTGTGAGCTTGTACTGTAGATCTGCTATTTTCAGCGACTGTTCCCCCCTACAATAGGGATGCAAAGGTTCTTGTGGTTAGCATGTGAAATTAAAATGTGAATGAACAGCTTTTTGAACAAAAGCGTGTCTCTCTTTTTCCTATTACTTTCCCTTGCATGCTAAAGCGCCCTCACACGCTTCCGTCAACAGAGACTTAAACGCGAATTGTCACTACCAATTTGCCCTTCGCCAAAGGGTAGCCCCCGCTGTCGCCTAAGCATGTTAGGCCCAATCAACGCCATAGACGCTGACAGCCGCAGATGAATCTGTTAGGGAAAATCCCTTCGCCAAGGAGCGAGCGAGCGCCTCGGCACTCCTAAGAAGCTATCCGTCACTGTGATCTGCGCGTACACCACAAGCAGATGATATACAAACATAATATAATTTGCCAGGGCTTATCATGCATGAAATATCATTCCTCAGGATGGTGCGAGGCACAATAAAGCAGATAATGCAATTCCTCTTTCCTGTATTTCATTTGGCGGTTTTCATTTGTCACAGCATTCCTCGAATAATTCAGGGAGTAAAGGTTTGTGCGGGGGGGAGGCGCAAAGATAAAATGACAAGAAGACGCTGAGGTCAAGTCGCTACGGCCCGTCCGTCACAATTACTGTTTTAGATAATCGCCATTACTTTACATAATCGCCATAAACGTCATGATTGTTTCAATGTTAGCCGATCTACAGGCTCACAACACGTCGCAATGCGCCACGTTGTGAGCTTGTAGATCGGCCGACATAAAGCCTCGAGCGGTCACGCTCAGCGCCGGCCTGTTCGCTCTCCGCAAGGTCTGCCGTAAGCAGGGTTGCCAGATCTGCTTATTATAATTTCCCCGCAAGATTTTATTTGAAAATAGCCGATCTACAATCTCACAACGCGTCGCATCGCAACGCGTTGTGAGCTTGTAGATATGCTATTTTCAAATAGCTGATGTATATGTTAAAGTGCTCATGTGGCCCATAGTCGCTTTTTTTGGGCTTGTTTTCCTAGGCCCGGTTGCTTGTTTCTCTCAAAGAATCTGGCAACACTGGCCGTAAGCGCTCCGAAGACCCGGGTTAGATGTCACCGGTGTGGTTCGTAGTCGGACTGATCTCTGAATCTATTGACAAGCCCCTTATATACATTTCCCGAGAGATGCCACATCATACTGCCGATGTCGCCTCGTCTTCACTGGGGCTTACGTAATACCTATATCCTTATGTGTGTTCCGTTAATGGCGTCAGCTCAGATGGCGTCGGCCGTTGCACACTGCAGTGGTGGAAAGTAACTAAGCACATTTACTCAAGTACTGTACTTAAGTACAATCAAGGTCAAGGTAAAGGTCTTTATTAGTGTCCCAAAAGGGCAAATAGGTTTACAACCGGAGTAATGGTTTAAAACATACAAACAATACAGGACAACAGCAGACATGAAACACCATAGCTATGTTGAGGTATTTGTACTTTACTTGAGTATTTACAATTTCCAATACTTTTACTTCTACTCCACTACAAGAGGCAGATATTGTACTTTTACTCCACTACAATTATTTGGAAGCTTTAGTTACTAGTTCATTTGCAGATATAAATTATTATATTATAAATCACACATTAACCACTTTAGCCCTATTTTATTCCTAGGCTATTTGAAAATAGCAGATCTACAAGCTCACAACGCTTTGCATTGTGAGCTTGTAGATCTGCTATTTTCAAACATTTTAGTACTTTTACTTTTGGTACTTTAAGTACATTTTTATACCAATACTTTTGTACTTTTACTCAAGTAATGTTTTTATTCCGGACTTTTACTTGTAACCGAGTACTTCTACGTTGCAGTATTGATACTTTTACTTAAGTAAAACGTTTGAGTACTTGTCCACCACTGGCACACTGTCTAAGATGTCTTTCAGTTTCCATTTTTTACGGCTGGTGGGGGTATGTTTTTATCCATGCATCTGCTCAAACTGCATTAATTAAACACTTACATTTTCTTTTGCGAAATGTAGACTGTCTGAAACACTATGTTTGATATCACATGTATCACAATTTAACAATTTCAATAAACCTACTGTATTAGGTTTAGGGTTAGGCTGTGTTAAAATGTCTGTACATACTAAGTATGTACTGTATGTTACAGTATGTATGTCAACTTTAAATTGACCGGCGGACCACGTCATCACGCTATGACTCATAACCATTGAAGTTGCCTTGGTGTATGGAAAGTACTAAACAAGAAAAAAATTACATAATTCATAATTTATAGCAGCTTGCAAGCTAAACTAATCGCAATAATCTCATTTTGGGGGATTTACATTAAAAAGCACTGTTTTAATGTGCATTATATTATGAATTTGTTTTATCTGGCTTGACTGACTTTTGCTGCTGCAGACAGTAGACTTAATATAGCTATTCTAAAAACGTTGAATTTTTTTTAAACATAAATTATGCAATCAAATACAAAATCAAGTTTTTTATCTAACCAAAAATGTTTTAGTTTTTTTGGTGCACTCTATAATTTATTATGATTAAAAGTATTCTCCTACTCTGTGTCCTCTGCCTGAGAGCTGAGAGGGGGCGGCAACCTGCAAATAGAGGCTGTCAATCAAATTGCCACACTCTGTAACCTGACGCCCACAGTCAGAGCAACGGATAGATCCTTTTTTTACAGGCACGCCCCTTTCCACAGCCACGCCCCCTTTCCTGGGTAGGGGTATACATATGAATGGAAGCGCACGCCCCTTTCTCCGCCCCTTTATCGAGGCCCGTTTATAGAGCAGCTTTGCCAAAGCAAGCTGCTAAAAAAAAAGCCTATATCTACAAGCCCACAATGCTTTGTGTTGCGATGCTTTGTGAACTTGTACTGTAGATCAGCTATTTTTTGCCAAATGTTCTCCTCCCCAGAATTGGGAAGCTACAGTATGTGGATCGCTAACACAAGTTTCACACCAAATGTTGTGCTGTTGCTTTTCACAATGTAACATTTTGTTGATGGAAACGTGCAGACGGTATGCATGCAGCCATGGTGCACTTTACACTCTCAGAGTTGAATAAGCACTGGGGTCCCAGAGATTGAAAAAAAGGTATCAAATGGGGGTTCAGAGCCTAATGCATACCTGAACCCCCCTTATCCCCATGGATAGATGGATATAGATATGATGATGATGATGAGCATTATTATTATCATTATTAACTTACTTTAATTGTATACCACCTTTCATACAGGGTTGAAACATATCATAATGAAAACATATCAAGTACACCAGATAACAACACAGACAGACAGACAGACAGACAGACAGACCTTTATAGATCCCATGGGAGAAATTCGACAATGACAAAGGTTGAGAATCACTGATTTAGTGTGTGCCCGCAGTAGCTTCGTTTCTTCCCCCCCCCCATTTATGGGGAAACGTGTGCGCGCCAAAGGGCTGATTTGGCTGCACATAGCGGTGAGTGCAGGGCAACGCTAATTTATCAAACCCCCATGATGAAATTACAGCTGCACATTATTCACACGCTCTCCTCCTTTCGTGAAAGCGGCGATCATTTTTTATCCGCGACGCCAAGCTCGCCCGTCTATATGACGCTACCGCGGCGGTGAAACTATCTCCCAGTGTCATGTACTTCCAGCACTACTCCCGTGCACTTCCTATATACCACCACCACCATGAAATGGCTGTCATTCATTTTCATTAAGCGCCATAAATGAGGCCGACATGTGCTGCATTAAAAATGTAATTATCAGAATACATAAATATGTAATTGCCGCCACCTGCATAATTGATGCGCGCTAATGCGCCGCAGCGTTGGAAGGTATAAACCCCCACTTAGCGGGCGCGTCGCGCCAGAACAATAGGTGGGCTTCCCGATGATTGAACCCCAAGAAGATGGTTCCAGGGCCTGTGAAAATGTTAATCAACGGAAGACGGATGGACCCCCTCGTTAGCCGTCTCGTCCGTAAAGGCGGCATGCATGCATATACCTGTGAGGTATAGACGTGGGTCAGCTAGAGAGTAGAGAGGGAGGGAGAGAGAGAGAGAGAGAGCTGAGCTAGAGCACGATACATATGAATGTATATATTTTTAAAGCGAATATTTGTACATTAGGGACTATTTTCGGGACATTAGCCGAAAATAGCAGATCTACAAGCTCACAACGCCTCGAAGCTTGTAGATCGGCTATTTTCGGAGAGTTGGTGTAGATGGAAAAAGAGCAGAACAGAGCCAACGGTCAAGTTTACTATATTGAGTGTTTAAAAGGTCTGAAAATACACGTTAGCGTGAATGCAACATGTAGAAAAGACAATGTGTGTCAAACAAGTCTATGAAGCTATTGATTGAATATCTGAAAAAGTTTAATCTACAACGACATTTCCTACAATATGTATAGCGGGGGGTCCCTGCTGCTTCATCTCTCTCTCAGCTAAGGGGTCCTTGGACTGAAAAACTTTGAAGAACCCTGAGCTAGAGAGAGAGAGAGAGAATGAGAGAGGGGTTGCCTTGCTTTTCCTCCACCCCCCCCCCCCCACACACACACCCACACACACACACACACACACACACACACACACACACACACACACGCGCACACACACACAGGCGCGCGCGCACACACACACAGGCGCGCGCGCACACACACACACCTCCCAGCGCGTGCCCTTGCTGACGCTGCGCGGGGGGATTCGATGACCTCAAATTCACACTGAGAAAGTGAGACGCCAAATCAGGCGTTGCACATGGGGAAAAAAATGTAATTATATCTGAGTTCTTCTGTATGGTGATTAATTTGTTGGCTAATGCATGATATACGACGCTGCAATCAGAGGACAAGCCAGTTCCAACTGAGCAGACGTGTGTCCCTGTATCTAAATGGAACTGCTACGGCGAGGCCGGGGGAAGTCTCTCAGGTTCTCAATTAATCATCACGCCTTGCATTAAACTAATATCATTCTGCGAGGCTGATGATCATGCGAGTGAGCATTTGCATGGCTTCTGCAGAGTGGCTGCAAAGGAGACGGCATTACTAATGCATGCACTGTACATCCCTGCAGAATACTCTGTCCTGCAAGATGTCAAAACAACAGCCCATTTAAGTGTGTGTGTGTGTGTGTGCGTGTGCACGTGCGTGCCTGCGTGCGTGCGTGCATGCGTGTGTGTCTGCGTGCGTGTGCGTGTGCGTGTGCGTGTGCGTGTGCGTGTGCGTGTGCGTGTGCGTGTGTGTGTGTGTGTGTGTGTGTTTTTGAGTGTGCACGTGCGTGTGCGCGCGCTTACAGTATATTACTACTAGAGTCACATCTAGAGTTAAAGCCGCTACGCGGCCCAATGTTGCGCAGGAGTTGCTGGTTGTCCCGGGTTCGATGCCAGGCCAAGCCAGCAATGTGTCGATGTGTGTCCCTGAGCAGGGAAAGACTCTTTACCCCTAAATGCTCCTAAATGGCGCTCACTGCTCCTAGTAGTTATAAGATGGGTAAATGCAGAGGACAAATTTCACTGTATGTGCAAATACACACTGACAAAAAAACACCCCAAGGAGTGGAGACTAAATTATTATTATTATTATTATTACCCTTATTATTATTATTATTATTATTATTATCATTATTATTACATTTTTGGGGGGAAAATGTTGGCCTTTAATGACAAGCCCCACCATCGGGATGCCGGGTTGAAAGTGAGATTGTCCAGCTTGTTGTTGGAGTGTGTTCTTGAAGCAGGGGCGTAGCACCAAATTCTGGGCCCTGGGGAAAAAGATTCACTGTGGGCCACCCTAATTTTTTTTTTTTTTTTTTTTTTTGGGGGGGGCTATAACTCAGTCCCACTTACACCCCCCCTGTGACGCCCCTGTCTTGAAGTGTGGAGCTATAGTTACTGTTGATAAGCTGCTGCACATCTTCATCATCATCATCATCATCACCATCAGTCATTAATGACCTCGCACATGAGGACAAACCGACATAAGCTGGAATCGCACTGGCTCTTCTCTCCAAAAAACACCGTAGCCAATCGGTTTGCTCTGCTCTGACACGGCCCCCCTCACCCCTGTGAGCTTGTCAGCCGGCGCCCAATCAGAGCCAGCCAGTCAGGGGGGGCACTGAGCCGCTGCTATTATGTCGGACCGCATTACCCACAATGCCTTGTGTGTCCCTGTGGCCCTGCTGCAGTGGAAGTGTGAGGTATTGTCTGTCTGAGAGAGGAGCCTCATTTTTCATCTTCCGTTCCTCCCTCACTCTCTTTTTGCCCCACTCCCTCTCTCTATTTCTATCCCCCGCTGTCTCTCCCCCGCTCTCTCTCTCTCTCTCTCTCTCTCTCTCTCTCTCTCTCTCTCTCTCTCTCTCTCTCTCTCTCTCTCTCTCTCTCTCTCTCTCTCTCTCTCTCTCTTTCTGCCCACTCCCTCTCTTCAGTGGTGGAATGTACTCAAGTACTGTACTTCTGTAAAATGTTGAGTTTTTTTCTTTTACTATTCTGGAGTATTTCCAATTTTCTATACTTTTTACTTCTACTCCACTACATCTCAGAGAATATTGTACTTGTACGTGGGTTGCACTGCATACATGTCAATTATTTTCTATACAATTATACATAAAAGAAAAAGGGAAAACGGTGTCTATGGAAAAAAATAAGCGTAGGTGTATATAAGCCAACGGTACCATCTGGAAGATGATGAAGGAAAGGTTACCACTTACCAGTTATTATTATATAAGAGGTCATCATTACCCTTATGAATCGGCTATTACCGTTAAATTATATATAAATGATATATAATTATATAGGGCTTAAGTGGTTAATGTACCACTAAGGTGTTGGAAGAACCTGACAGAAAGTGTCAATGTCATGTCAGGCTACTTGTTCACATTGAAGATGGGAGAATCAAAGAGTCTCTAACTTTATATTCAGCTGCTTGGTTTGCTATACAACAGCATACTCATTAATTCACTTTTCCTTATCTTTGCACGTCCAAAACGCCAGCCCGTGTATGTGCACAGATAGACTACTGTAGTTTCACAGACAACCCAACAAATAGCAGATTTACAAGCTCACAACGCTTGTAAATCTGCTATTTTTGGCGAAGAGGTTTGGTGTAGAAGGAAAAAGAAACAGACCAAGTACAGAGCAGACCAAGTGTTGAGGGTTCAAGTGATTAAATGTCTTAAAATACACATTAACATGAATCCAACATTTATAGAAAAGATAGTGTGTAAAATAAACAAAAACTTGAATTGACACAACACTGATAATGCTATGAAACAAGTCTATGATGCCGTCTATGAAATATGAAAAAGTTAAATCTGCGACACAATTTTATACAACATGTAGTGGGGGGTCCCTGCTTCATCTCTCTCTCTCTCGGAGCGGGGTCCTTGACCAGAAAAACGTTGAAAACCCCTGCTGTGGTCTGTGCCCACATCAATGCTCGAAAATGGGCTCTGAAAGGCATGTCAACAGGTTTTTAAGTGCCCACTTGATAACTCTGTTACTTGTTCTACAGACGTTAAAAACCATGCCTTTATTGATGCGAAGTGTCTCTGGTGCTTGTCATTGTATCTGTCAGAGCCTATTTCTCTGTACCACTATGTGACTGAGAGAGGTTTATCCTTGGTCCAATTAGGGATGGGACGATAATCGTTATCGTTTATTATCATGATAAAAAAAACGCTAACAATCGTATTGCAGAGATTTTAATCTATTATGAATAAGTTGAGCTGCAAATTCAGTATACCATTTAAACCCTCCTGTAAAGAGTGCATTTGGCACGCTCTTATTTCACTCTACACATATCCCTTTTTTTTTTGCATTCATACTGTCTGAGACTTGCCGACAGCAGTGGTGGAAGAAGTACTCACATTTTGTACTTGAGTAAATGTGCCAATTCAACAATGTAGAAATACTCTGTTACAAATAAAAGTCTGGTATTCAAAATTGTCTTGAGTAAAAGTACAAAAGTATTTGCAATAAGATATACTTAAGTACTGAAAGTAAAAGTACTTATATTACAGAACGTCCCATTTCACATGTTTCCAGATGTATAAAAATGCTTTGAAAATAGACGATCTACAAGCTCACAACGGGTCACAAGGTGACGCCTTGTGAGCTTGTAGACCAGCTATTTTCAAATAGCCTAAGTATACATAGGGCTGAAGTGGTTAATGTATGTTTTGTAATAATAATCAAAATCTACAAAGTAACTAGGCACTAAAGTTTTCAAATAATTGTAGTGGAGTAAAAGTATAATATTTGCCACTGAGATGTAGTGGAGTAGAAGTAAAAGTATTTAAAATTTGAAATACTCCAGTAAAGTAAAAGCACCTTAAAAAAAATCTTAAGTACAGTACTTGAGTACATGTAAACTTGACTTACTTTCCACCACTGGCCAGACAGTGCCACCACAAAATGTAAACGAGGTGAAAGTAGTCTTGTGCACCTCGTGGTAACAGATCTTAGTTAGTTCTCCCAAGCAATAGGAGCACACACAATGTTTTGAAGGTGTCTGTGACAATACATGTTTCCACTGTACTGTAGTATTATGCTGTATATGACACCTGAATGTGTTTTTGTTGTATTCAAGTCAATTTTGTCGTTCAACACTCATAGCAAAAGCTTGCATTGACTGTTGCAGACAGGGGACAGTCTCAATTCATTTTGAGACAACGAGGAGTGTGCTTCAGTCTGTATAATACTCTGTACCCCTCTCTCTGGGTCTCTGGGTCCATGTAAATATTTAACTAGGAATCTCGGCACACATCTCGGCAACGAGGTCAACCTCCAAGTCCATCTCCCATAACTTCTTAGATCCGTTGCCATTAATACGGTTAACAGAGTATATCGTTCGTCATAAAAAGGGGATATTAAATGTGTGTGTGGTTAAAAGGGAGTTAGATTAAACTTGAGAAGGCAGCTTTCAGTTGAGTTTTTGATTGGTTGGCCTGTTGGGAGTGTAAGATTGGATTTTACGAAATGCCATCTTCTTATAAAATTCAGGACCGAACCCGCACCAAGGAATGGAGCTCTCCCACTTTGCGAGGATTTAATGGTCTCTAGGACTTCCTCTGCTGTAATTGGTCTACATAAATCAAGTCTGCATTCTTCAGGTGAAGTGGGGAGATTTATGTCAGCCAGAAAACTTTTTTATAGCACCGAAGTATTTCAATGCTCAGAAGAGAACATACCATGGTAATAGTTCATCATTTTATATTATTACTAATATTCATCTCGGTTTCAAAATGTGCACCCATGCAGGAGCGTGTCTATGTTCCCTCAACCCTAGCCACAGTCCTAAATCCATCCCTATAACCCCAATCCCAGCCCTATTACACCCTATAACACCAACCTTAACCCCAACCCTGCTCGGGGAAGGAGACGGCCAGGTTTGTTACCAGAATCAAATTATCTTCGCTTTGCAAAGATATAACTGATTCTGCCTTTTGACGTTACAGTTGGTCCAGGGCATATCTGGCCAACACAGCAGTGGATTCAGGTATATAACTGTTGCTGATGATCTCTTTGCCGCTCCATGAGGCGGTATATGAGTCCAATGGGCGACTGAGGAATGGTCTGAGAGGACATATGCATTAATAGAACAGGCTTTGGTTCCGTCTAAAATTAATCTCGAGACAAAAATATAATCAATTCTTGAGAAAGAATGCTGGGGGTGAGAGAAAAAAATGTAAAAGTCTTTCTCTTGTGGATTAATGACTCTCCGTGCGTCCAATAGGCCTAGGTCTGAACATTTGTCCCTTTGTGTCTATGGAGCCACCGGAACGAGGAAACAGTGTTCGATTTGCTGCATGGGGGTAAATCCATGCCATTGCTTTTAATATCCCCCCTTTGGCCATTCAATTTTTATGGCCGGAGGGGATATTATGTTTTATCCCTGCTTCTGTTCGGACAGAATTAAATACATGCATTTCCTTTTCTTCCTTTCCTTTTTTTGTTACTTCTTTTTCTCCCCCAATTCATAGTCGTTATCGATAGGCTCTATGCACAACAGCCATGTTGTAAGACATTCACAGGTGTTGCCAATGATATTAATGAAGGCTCTGTTCCATTCAGGTCAAACAGAGTCAGGGTACTGGTATACTGTGCATGTTGGCTCACTAGAAACACTCTGCTACACCAGTGGGTCTCAACGTGTGGTCCAGGGACCCTCATGGTTCCTTGAGGGGTATCCAAATGGCCCCTTACGGGTGTATAACTCTGAGAGTGTACAAATGGAACCAAATGGACCCGTAAGGGTCCATTTGGTTCCATTTGTACACTCTCAGAGTTACGGGGGTCCTTGAAATGTAAAAGTGTGAGAACCAATGTGCTACACGAAATGGAACAGAGCCTTCATTAGTATCATTGGTAACACCTGTGAAGGAAGTAAGGAAGAGGCCCAATTTCCTTCCAATATGGCTGCTGTGCATAGAGCCTGTTGATTCCTAGTCCTCACACACATGTGTGTGCTGTCACTGCTGTCGTATCCTACTGACTCACCTGCCAGTGAGGAGCCCCCACCAGGAGGACGCAGAGCCTTCGTCCTACTCCTCCCGCCAAACACTCCCTGCTGACAGGTTGCCGCCACCAGCCCGTGTAGGATTACATGTAGTGATCTCACCCTCCCCCGAACACAGGCCAATTGCGTTGCATATTCATATGGTTTTCAACCTTTTTCATGCAAGGACCCCTAAATTATTATACATTTGGCAGCGGACCACCATTTGAAAATGTTTTGTGCCAGGGACCGCCAGAAGCAAAGATATCAGTTAATTTTTGCTTCAAAAAAATATAAATATTCAAAGATATGCACACTTTTTCAAGGTTTTTCAAAAATAGCAGATCTACAAGCTCATAGCGCGGCACTCGGTGCCATGCTATGAGCTTGTATATCTGCTATTTTTGAATAGCGAAGGCTAAGCGGTTAAAATGATTGTGACCCTATGTTTAACTAATTTCGCTGGGGACCCCCTGGTACTCCCTGAAGGACCACTGGTGGTCCCCGGAACACTGGTTGAAAACCACTGATATACACAGTATGTGTTTATATAGACGCTCATCACCGTGATGGATTTGAACCCACAACCTCCGCCGTGGTGGGCAGCCACCCGAGCGCCCCGGGGAAATGTTTGCATTTCCTTTTGGAATGCAATTTGGTAATATCACAATTTAACCATTTCATAAAAAAATGCATTTTAACCACTTTAAGAGGTATTTTACACCTCTTCACCGTGTGAGGATTTTGGGGATTTCTTATGATGTAGAGAGATTTTCATATAACAACTGAAAATGATCCATTGCAAACAGAAAAACAAGCCGTTAGAATAAAGTGTGGTTGGTTGTAATTTGGCAGCTGAACTGTGCTCGGAATAACAAAGGCAGCCCACCTCCTCCGGGTGGGAGAAAAACAAGAACCTACTTCAGCATAGCAAAACAAAACTCAAGGAGCTAACCAATGGGTAATGCTATAGGAACACGCAGTGGTGGAAAAAATACTAAAATGTACTAAAATGCTCGTAGCGCGGCACTCGGTGCTGCGCTACGAGCATTTTAGTACATTTTTTACGTTCCAGGTCTTAATGGGTTAAAACTGTTTTTGAAAATAGTAAAAAATGGCAAAGAAGTTTAGGGATAAAGGGTAATGGCGAAAATAGGGCCCCATGTGTCCTTTCAGGAAAATGGAAAAAACTAACTGCATGTGGTTGTAATTATTTAACTGGAAGAGGTTGTAGTTATCCAATGTAGTTATTATTTAGACACAAGCTCTGGTTCATCATTTGGATTGGTTAAATTATGTATTAATTTACCCCCTTGGAGAAGCCAATTATTTTTACCCCCATTTTCTCCCCAATGCAGTCGTTATGCCAATTAGCGCTCCCTGCACACTATACAGGTACTGTGTGCTGTCATTGCTGTTGCACCTTACTGCATGGCTCAGGTATCACCCAAACACGGGCCAATTGTGTTCGTATACATAGACCATACATGGGCAACTAGCGGCCCGGGGGCCACATGAGGCCCCCACCTTCACTTAATGCGGTCCACTAATTTCCACTAATCCTCATTATGCAGTGTACTGACACTCAAACATGCACTGAATGTCCCTTATGAGCTGCCGTTCATGCAGAACGACGTGAAGCTAGTCCTCGGTGTTGCCAGATTATGTGAGAGAAACAAGCAACCAGCTCCATGTCGTTCTGCATGAACGGCAGCTCATAAGGGACATTCAGCGCATGTTTGAGTGTCAGTACACTGCATAATGAGGATTAGTGGGAAAAAAACAAACTTTGGAGCTGCTAAAATAGGCGATTTTTGTTTATCCGCATTACTCCATTATGCCAGTGGAAGGGGTCTCCACAATGGACAACAGGGTCATCTCTGGAACAATTCAACGGCCCTTTGTATGTTGGTGAGTGATTAGCGACACATCAAAGCAAACATCTAAAATGACTGGAATTCTCCTTTAAGTATAACTAAATGCATTTGAAATTAAATTAAAATGTTACTTTTCAGGATTCCAATTAAAAAATAGCACAAAAAAATCTGGATTACAATTCAAAAATAGCTGCGACGCGTTTTGAGCTTGTAGATCGGCTACTTTTGCTACTTTTGTTTGACATAGAATGGCGGAAAAACACTCTGGAGTGAGTGGGGAAATATAGTGGCCCTCCCCATCATCAAAGTTGCATCACCCCTGGTATAGACGGTCAACTAAAGGTACTTTCCCGTTACAGTAGCGCGCACGCAGTTCGGCGCCGCGCCACTCCACGGCCCGCCGGTCGTATGTTTCCATTAGAGAGTGAGGATGAGTGAAGAGCAGTGGAGTAAAAGTGCAATATTTGCCTCTTGAGAAGTAGTGGAGTAGAAGTAAAAGTACAAAAAATTGGAAATACTCCGGTAAAGTAAAAATACAAAAAAAAAAAAAAATCTTTAAGCTTAGCATCATCTTCTTCTCTGGTTCCTTTGTGACGCCCCACGTCTCCTTTCCAAAGTCTTCAGCCTCCTTCACGTTGTCTGTGATATAATGAAGTTGTCGAAGATGGTTCCAGATTTTACCTGCCACAGATCCAGGCCCAACGCACCGATGTTGTCACACTTGTAGATGGCTGAATCAGCACTGTATTCAGGATTGTCAATCTCAGGGTGAATCCAGGCTCCTTTGTAGTGAGGGTTGTCAATCTGCTTGGGTTTCCATTCTCCCTTGTATTCAGGGTTTGGGATCATGGGTGGCTCCTACTCTCCATCGTGCGTGCGTGCGTGCGTGCGTGTGTGCGTGCTTATGAGCATGTTTGTGTGTTATATTTCCTTGTAGGGAAAGCATGGCTGGTCTTGTGTGCACATTCTGTTGCTTCGAGTAATTGAACATGTCTTGGAAGTATCGTCCTTATAGTATACACACCATATGCACAAATTTGCAAACCCTTCCTCTCTCTCACTCTCACTCTCTCTCTCTGTCTCTCTATCTCGCACACACACACACACACACACACACACACACACACACACACACACACACACACACACACACACACACACACACACACACACACACACACACACACACACACACACACACACACACAACTTGTTTCCCAATTATCCTCATGTCTTAATTAGGCCTTCAACCAGAGAGAAGGCACTCTCCCGAGTGTGTGTGTGTGTGTGTGTGTGTGTGTGTGTGTGTGTGTGTGTGTGTGTGTGTGTGTGTGTGTGTGTGTGTGTGTGTGTGTGCGTGTGCGTGTGCGTGTGCGTGTGTGTACGTGTGTGTGTGTGTGTGTGTGTGTGTGTGTGTGTGTGTGTGTGTGTGTGTGTGTGTTTGGTTGCAATACTACTTTTTCTCCCTGGTTTAATTTAGCTAGAGTGTCCTCCTTACTTGGTCTCTGCTGCTGTTCTGTCAGGGAGTAATTACCCCTGTGTGTGTATGTGTGTGTGTGTGTGTGTGTGTGTGTGTGTGTGTGTGTGTGTGCGTGCGTGCGTGCGTGCGTGCGTGCGTGCGTGCGTGCGTGCGTGCGTGCGTGCGTGCGTGCGTGCGTGCGTGCGTGCGTGCGCGCACGTGTTTGTGTGTATAATATTTCAAATGTGTGCGACTTTCCACACACATGAAGTGGAAAGTCGAATTTTTTATTCTATTTTCATTTATTTATGTTTTGTGTATATATATATATATATATATATATATATATATAGAGAGAGAGAGAGAGAGAGAGAGAGAGAGAGAGAGAGAGAGAGAGAGAGATAGATATATATATACTGTAGATATACAGTATATACCTCCCAGCTGACACGCGACGTCAGTACAACGTTGTCCCAACGTTGTACTCCAACGTTGGATGACCGTTGGATTTTGGTTGTAAATGAAAGTTTGTCTGATGTCATAACCCAACGTTGGTTAGACGTCATAACCCAACGTTGTTTAGACGTCATAACCTGACGTTGGTTTGACATCCTAAACTAACATTGATGTAACGTCAATCTCTGATGTTATGTAGACGTTGATTAAAGGTTGGACTCCCAACGTTGGATACCAGTTGTATTTTTGTTGTAAATGAAAGTTTGTCTGACGTCATAACCTGACGTTGGTTTAACGTCAATCTCTGATGTTATGTAGACGTTGATTAAAGGTTAGACTCCCAACGTTGGATACAAGTTGTATTTTAGTTGTAAATGAAAGTTTGTCTGACGTCATAACCTAACGTTTGTCTGACGTCATAAACTGACGTTGGTTTGACATCTTAAACTAACGTTGATTTAACGTCAATCTCTGATGTTATGTAGACGTTGATTAAAGGTTAGACTCCCAACGTTGGATACAAGTTGTATTTTAGTTGCAAATGAAAGTTTGTCTGACGTCATAACCTAACGTTTGTCTGACGTCATAAACTGACGTTGGTTTGACATCTTAAACTAACGTTGATTTAACGTCAATCTCTGATGTTATGTAGACGTTGATTAAAGGTTAGACTCCCAACGTTGGATACAAGTTGTATTTTAGTTGTAAATGAAATTTGTCTGACGTCATAACCTAACGTTTGTCTGACGTCATAAACTGACAAGTTGTATTTTAGCTGAAAATGTATATCGGGTTGACGTCATAGTACAACATTGGCTCAACGTTAGAGTACAATCAAAATATGACATATTTCTAACGTTGTAATCACGTTGTATTTTAGTTGAGAATAAAATGTCAATCCAACATTAGCAGGACGTCAACCTCCAGAGTTACCTTGTCACGTAGATATCTTGTCACAACAAGATATCAACGTTAAAATAACGTCTCCTGTGCCCACTGAGTGGGCGGTGGGAACAGGACATCTTCCAGACGTCATTTTGACGTCGATATCTCATCATCACGTCAGACAAACAACAACAAATTACATCTTGTTTCAGTGTCAAGTTTTACCAAGGTGAAAATACAATATCAGACAATATTATTTGACAAAGTTTAATAAAACAACATTATTATATATGTTTTAAACTTGTAATTGGCACATTTGAATAGGTAGTATAAACAAACAGAAATTACAAGTCATATTGTTGTCCAAACAGTTACAGGTTTGGTGAATAGGTTCAGAGCCCAAAGTGCCTTTGTAGGAAAATGATTCCATTTGTGAAACTTTAAAATAACTAAACAGTACAAATCAATAAAAACAATGAAGTGCATTCTTTGAGGCATGTCTATAACATATGCACCAAGGGCAAAAACGTTAAAAAGAGAGAGAAATAACACTGAGCTCCCGTAAATCACTTGGAGAGTCTTCTCTGCATCATTCTGTTTAATTTGTTGAGGGTTGCATTCTTCTTTAGTTCCCCTAAAGATAAATGACAGGAATAAGCTATTTTAATAACTCTAACTTGATTTTTACATTATGAAACATCTTTATTGACTGACAGATATCTGTTCAAAAGTTTGGAATCAGTGAGAAATTATGATTTTGAAATTAACTGAGTTTGCAGATATGAGTACTGTCTCTGATGGAAGGGCCATCACAATTGCTTGATCTAAATCCTATGTTGGGAACAGCTATACCGTAAAGTTCATGAGAAGTTTTATACAAACCAGTCTCAAAGTACGGCAAATTCTACTGAAAATATGGGGTGAAATTTGACCTGGATATCTAGAGAATATGACATCTAGAATGCCTAAGGTCTTTAAAGATATTGCTGCACTTGGTGGATTATTTAATGAACAGAAATGTTGAAGAATATAAGTTATTATTATTATTATTATTATTACCCTTATTATTATTACTATTACCATTATTATTATTATTATTATTATTATTATTATTATTATTATTATTGTTATTATTATTATTATTATTATTACCCTTATTATTATTATTATTATTATTATTATTATTACATTTATCATTATCATCAGTGTCTTGGCTGTACTTACTTAATTTTCACAGTGATTCCAAACTCTTGAACTTAGGCATAACTGCCAACGTATATAAAAAATAATCAACATTTTGTAGCACTCCTTTTTGAATTTGAAAGATAACGGAAAGGTCAAGTTACATCGGGCAATTAAAATGTTTAACTTACCATATGCAACGTCAAAAAGACACAGGCCCCGGGGACTTATTCTTGCCATGATGTCAACAAAGGTTGTACTGGAGTGTCAATTCATGTGACATGAGGAACGGCATCATTCTTCTGGGTGCATCATCCAATGAATTACCTCCTGTGTCTCCAACCATGACAACCTGAGAGTATGGTAAAAGTCACAGGAAGGAAAATGCCATATTAAGTGGACAGCTAAGATATTATTCTATCGTTACACCTCTTAAGGTCTTTAAACACCAGGGACATGACGAATAAATTATACAAATACTTCTTTAGAATATATTGATGCTATCGCATCAAAACTATTCATATACTGTATATGATGCCTCATTTTTATAGCCGTTAACCTGATGCCTTTAATAGCGGTGAAAAATCAAACTTGATTTAAATCAAAATTATGTTGCTTTATTGTCAAATAATAGTGAAGTTCAGTGTGGAGGTACTTACCCGATGTATTCTACTTGAGAGGACCTTCCACCTCTTGATGTACCACATCTAGCATGAAAATAAGAAATACACAACACATTATGAATGAAAAATATACTTGACGCAAGATAGAGACTTCTCACAATGGCCTCATGCCGTGACACAAACCCAAGAAGAAATTGTATTGTGAACCCAGTATGGTGAATTATATCGAATCGTTGGTTGAGTGAAACTTCACATCCCTACCCTTTCAATATTAACGCTATAAGACTGCTTTTACATTACACTGCTGACTGTAGACTAATGTTTACTAGTTTATCTGTGCCTGTTATGTTTAACTGTGTCAAAAAACTATCATCAGGGTGCCCAAAGCCCTGTGGGAATTTATAACTCAATTCAAAATGTTCCAGGAAAGTCACTACCGTGGGAAACCTGAATCATCTAATTCAATATATATTTTTAAATTACAACCAATTTAAAGCATATTACCCCTCAAATTAACGCCCTGATATTATACTTACTTCGGACTTGGTGGAGGCTCACCAAGTCTTGATCACAGGTGTTTGGAAGCTGAAGTAGCACACGCACACGCACACACACACACACACACACACACACACACACACACACACACACACACACACACAAAAAAACAGATTAGATAGGCTACCTCTGCCTTCCGAAACATCTGTGGACATTTAAATTCAATATGGGCTGGAACAGCGTCGAAAACGACAGCTATCAAACCTACAGTACACCTACTTCATTATCAGCTACTGTATATCAAGTATCGGTTATGGCAAAATACTAACTGTTCTTCACTCTGTTTGGGCCATTCAACTGTACAGGACTTACTTCAATATTTCAACTTAAGATGGCTTACCAATAGATCTTCAATATAGTGTTTACATTCCTCAGAAATTAAAAAAACTTTGAGAAAACGTTGTATTATAGTTGCTTAACAGCACAAATTAAAACCAACAAAATATCAACGTCTAATGGCGTTAGAATTTAACGTTGTGTAGACGTTAACGTCATAACGTTAAGAAGACATTGGGCTTTGGTCTCAATACCCGACAACAGAATGTCGGTATTCTTTGTCAATTTGACGTTAGCATGATACGTTGAACAGATGTTGGGCATTGGTTACTTACCAACACAACTTAAAACCAACAAAAATCAACATTTAATGATGTTAGAACTTAACATTGTGTGGACGTTAGCATAACGACGTTAAGCAGATGTTGGGTTTTGGTTACAATACCCGACAACAGCATGTCAGTATTCTATGTTAATATGACGTTAGCATGATATGTTGAACAGACGTTGGGTATTGGTTACTTACCAACACAACTTAAATCCAACAAAAAAACAACGCTTAATGATGTTAGAATTTGACATTGTGTGAACGTCAGCATAATGACGTTAAGCAGACGTTGGTTTTTGGTTACAATACCTGACAACAGCATGTCAGTATTCTATGTCAATATGACGTCAGCATGATACATTGAACAGACGTTGGGGATTGGTTACTTACCAATCAATCTTCAACATAGTGTTTACATTCCTCTATTATGTTTATTTTTTTAGGTGGGCTTTACTGTTAGGCTTGGCCAATATTAGACTGAAAATAATGTCTTACAAGCTAATATAATCAAAACTATGATAAAGGCTACACAAGGCTATTCAAATGCAACCAACCCTTATGCCTGATTTTTAGTTACACAGCACTGTCTCACACAAAAATCAGGCTGTGAGGCATGTGAGCTTTTACCCTTCAATAACACACATTCCCAACTGAAAACATGAATCATGCATGAACAACAGAACTTCACCTAAAATAAGACATTAGCTTTAAAAGCTGCAATTCAAATGTTTAACTCAGCAGCACCAAGCCACCAACACAAAGCAATGGGGATCAGTCCATCTAGTTAATGCAGTATAGCCTCTTTCTAGTTCCCACTGTTTTGCCACAAAAGGCAGGTACTGTAACCATTTTGGGCAAAGGATTTACTCAAACAATGCTGCCAGTTTCAAAAACATGCAAAGAAAAGGAAAAGAAAAAGAAAACAACAAAGCATGACTGATTTGCAATATGAAGAAATCACCTCACTCGGTCATAAACAGAATGTAGAACTTTATTTTAAAAACAAACAGTCAAATATTTCATTTCAAGTTAGAAGGAAATTAATTATGAACTCACCTGTGCAAAAGATTGTGATTCTAGAAGTCCTGGGATGGTCAAAAAAACATCTCCATGCACAAACAAGTATCTCTTCCTGTCTTCTCTCCCTCCAAATTCAAACTGCAGGCTCCTGCAGCAGTTACTGTTGCCCCGCCCAGTCTGGTGTTATACAACTGTGGTCCCACCCACAAGTCCAATGATTCGTCCAATGAAAGAGCAGAACGTTGCTATACTGCTCAGTGATTTGAGGAGACATTTGACAATCCAGTTTGAAATGTATTATTATGACAACATCCATACAACGTTGCAGTCTAACATCATTAGACGTAGATATTTGGTTGGTTTTAGGTTGTGTTGGTAACTAATCAATAACCAACGTCTGTTCAACGTATTATCCCAACGTCAGGTTGACGTCAAATACTGACATGCTGTTGTCGGATATTTGACCAAACCTCAATGTCTGCCCAATGTTATTATGTTAAATGTCAGTTTACATTGTATGTGTCATATGGCATTATGCTGTAGGCCTAATGCAAAAAGTGAAATATTTCCCTCAATCATTTATTTGATTAGCAATTAATATAATGCAAAAATAAAGAACTGCAACAGCTATGAAACATGAACAATGGTGAAAATCAGTACATTTACTCAAGTACTGTACTTAGCATTGTATTTTTTAAATTCACTTGTGTGTTTCTATCTTTTGATACTTTATTATTTTACTCCACTACATATCAGGGCAAACAATTATTTTACTTTTTGTGATTGATTGATTACTTTATTAGTCAGAAATGTAAACAGCATGAGGTACAGTCATGCATTTAGGCTGAAAGGGTAACAAAAAAAGTGTCTGTCTGTCTGTCTGTCTGTCTGTCTGTCTGTCTGTCCATCTGTCCGCCCTTCCGTCCACCCAGTAGTACATACATAGTGGTGTGGATGATAAACGGTGTCACAGTCACACACTCTTGCTCCATATGTCACAACTAAGGAAGACCCTGGTTTTGAGGTAGGCCGGTGTCTATGCATTGTAGTGTATTGATGCATTTCTTTTCATATGGGTTTATTATTTAGGGCAGCATAGGTTACTGGTTAGATAATCAGAAGGTCCCCGGTTTGCCTCAAAGGCCCTGGACGGGGCGAAGTGTCCTGAGCAAGACACTGTAGGGGTGGACCCTACAGTCCACCCACCCCAAGCGCTCAACATAAAACATTTGAGCAGCCATAAGCTGAAACTGAATTTGCCCTCTGGAACTAAGGAAGGTCTCCTGAAGCAAACTAAGGGCAAATTATTGACGATAAAGAGTTGACATGGCTGTCTACCTACCTCACTGTCGGTCGCATTCCTTTAAGATGCAGCTGGCTGATCACCGACAACTAACATCTGCTAAAGCGGAAGGGAAAAGGTATAACTGGCCTTAACCATGTTGCCTTGGCTCTAAATCCACACTGGCAAAGAAACCTGTAGCTAATCAGTCTCATATACAGCCACAGGTTCACTATAGGTGGGATGCTGGCATGTGCCCCAGGAGCAACTTGATGGTATTTGTCTGAAAGTCAAATTCAGTTATCTGGAAAAGGCTGAGGGTTATAGAACTGCACAAACACCTTTCTGGGCCATGGGGTGGCCCTGTAGCTCATCTAGAAGAATATAGTTGAACCACAGATGAAACAGCTACCAATTGCTCTGGTTGGACTATTGCAGGTTAAACAGATGCTAGATCATTACTCTATGTCAGAACCTTCAGTACTTATTGTCCATATTCTACAGCCAGACTATGTTGGATTTTGTTTAAGTAACAGCCACATTAACCCAGCAAAATATCTACATCTAATGAGGTTTGAATGTTGAGGAGATCTTTTCATTATGAAGTTTAGCAGACATTGGGTTTTGGTCACAATACCCGACAATAGCATGTCAGTATTCTACATCAACACGACGTTGGCATAATACGTTGAATAGACGTTGATTATTGGTCAGTTACCAACACAACCTAAAACCAACCAAATATCAACGTCTAATGATGTTAGACTGCAACGTTGTGTGGACGTTGTCATAATAACGTTGGGCAGACACTGAGGTTTGGTAAAAAATCTGACAAAAGCATGTCAGTATTCGACGTCAACCTGACGTTGGGATAATACGTTGAACAAACGTTAGTTAATGGTTAGTTACCAACACAACCTAAAACCAACCAAATATCTACGTCTGATGATGTTAGACTGCAACGTTGTGTGGATGTTATCATAATAACATTGGGCAGACATTGAGGTTTGGTCAAATATCCGACAACAGCATGTCAGTATTCAACGTCAAACTGACGTTGAGATAATACGTTGGACAGACGTTGGTTATTGGTTAGTTACCAACACAACCTAAAACCAACCAAATATCAACGTCTGATGATGTTAGACTGCAACGTTGTGTGGACGTTCTCATAATAGCGTTGGGCAGACATTTAGGTTTGGTCAAGAATCCGACAACAGCATGTCAGTATTCGACGTCAACATGACGTTGGGATAATACGTTGAACAGACGTTGGTTATTGGTTAGTTACCAACACAACCTAAAAGCAACCAAATATCAACGTCTGATGATGTTAGACTGCAACATTGTGTGGACGTTGTCATAATAACGTTGGGCAGACATTGAGGTTTGGTCAAGAATCCGACAACAGCATGTCAGTATTCGACGTCAACATGACGTTGGGATATTACGTTGAATAGACGTTGGTTATTGGTCAGTTACCAACACAACCTAAAACCAACCAAATATCAACGTCTGATGATGTTAGACTGCAACGTTGTGTGGACGTTTGTCATAATAACGTTGGGCAGACATTGAGGTTTGGTCAAGAATCCGACAACAGCATGTCAGTATTCGACGTCAACATGACGTTGTGATATTACGTTGAAAAGACGTTGGTTATTGGTCAGTTACCAACACAACCTAAAACCAACCAAATATCAACGTCTAATGATGTTAGACTGCAACGTTGTGTGGACGTTGTCATAAAAACGTTGGGCAGACATTGAGGTTTGGTCAAGAATCCGACAACAGCATGTCAGTATTCGACGTCAACATGACGTTGGGATATTACGTTGAATAGACGTTGGTTATTGGTCAGTTACCAACACAACCTAAAACCAACCAAATATCAACGTCTAATGATGTTAGACTGCAACGTTGTGTGGACGTTGTCATAATAACGTTGGGCAGACACTGAGGTTTGGTCAAGAATCCGACAACAGCATGTCAGTATTCGACGTCAACATGACGTTGGGATATTACGTTGAATAGACGTTGGTTATTGGTCAGTTACCAACACAACCTAAAACCAACCAAATATCAACATCTGATGATGTTAGACTGCAACGTTGTGTGGACGTTGTCATAATAACGTTGGGCAGACATTGAGGTTTGGTCAAGAATCCGACAACAGCATGTCAGTATTCGACGTCAACATGACGTTGGGATATTACGTTGAATAGACGTTGGTTATTGGTCAGTTACCAACACAACCTAAAACCAACCAAATATCAACGTCTGATGATGTTAGACTGCAACGTTGTGTGGACGTTTGTCATAATAACGTTGGGCAGACATTGAGGTTTGGTCAAGAATCCGACAACAGCATGTCAGTATTCGACGTCAACATGACGTTGTGATATTACGTTGAAAAGACGTTGGTTATTGGTCAGTTACCAACACAACCTAAAACCAACCAAATATCAACGTCTGATGATGTTAGACTGCAACGTTGTGTGGACGTTGTCATAAAAACGTTGGGCAGACATTGAGGTTTGGTCAAGAATCCGACAACAGCATGTCAGTATTCGACGTCAACATGACGTTGGGATATTACGTTGAATAGACGTTGGTTATTGGTCAGTTACCAACACAACCTAAAACCAACCAAATATCAACGTCTAATGATGTTAGACTGCAACGTTGTGTGGACGTTGTCATAATAACGTTGGGCAGACACTGAGGTTTGGTCAAGAATCCGACAACAGCATGTCAGTATTCGACGTCAACATGACGTTGGGATATTACGTTGAATAGACGTTGGTTATTGGTCAGTTACCAACACAACCTAAAACCAACCAAATATCAACGTCTGATGATGTTAGACTGCAACGTTGTGTGGACGTTGTCATAATAACGTTGGGCAGACATTGAGGTTTGGTCAAGAATCCGACAACAGCATGTCAGTATTCGACGTCAACATGACGTTGGGATATTACGTTGAATAGACGTTGGTTATTGGTCAGTTACCAACACAACCTAAAACCAACCAAATATCAACGTCAATTGACGTCAAATTAATACGTTGATACAACGTTGGAAGTTGACGTTGGTCCAACGTTGGATTTTGGTTAGCTGACGTCACAACCTAAATCCAACCAAAAATCAACGTCAACGGACGTCGCGTGCCAGCTGGGCTGTGTGTAATATAATAATATCCATCACTGTCAGTTCTGTCAACAAACCCACTCGACTTGGCGTCAGTCGATGATTTCTTATTTTTGAGGAATCAATGCAGTAATGTGTGTGTGTGTGTGTGTGTGTGTGTGTGTGTGTGTGTGTGTGTGTGTGTGTGTGTGTGTGTGTGTGTGTGTGTGTGTGTGTGTGTGTGTGTGTGTGTGTGTGTGTGTGTGTGTGTGTTGTGTGTGGGTGCATGCATTATATCATCTCTGTCGGGTGGAAACCTCATAGCCTATGTCCAAAACTGTTACTTTTCAGGATTCAAATTCAAAAGCAGCAGATCTACAAGCTCAGCTTGTAGATCTGCCACGTTTGATGCTTTTGTGTGACGCTGCAGTATCAAGTAGGGTTCTAATTTAGGAAAAAACACAGAAAGTTAGAATATGGAGATGAGAGGTTTCAGCAACGATATGCGTGTGTGTGTGCGTGTATTGCCGCTGGCCTCATCGGCGGCCCGGGTTTGTCCTGTGTGTGTGCCGCGGGTCCAGACAGTTTGACCGACAGCGAGTCGCCCTCGGTGGCAGAAAATCCATGGCCTCCTACCTTCACCCTTTTACATCCACAACTCTGACTGCTGTCTCGCCGCGGCCCCGCTGATTTATTGTCGCGCTAATTTGATTTCAATTCTCTGGGCCTCCCACACTCACTCTCTCACGCTCACCTTCAGGAGTCCACAATGATGAGGTTATAAAGGCTTTTTTTTCATTTATTTATGAATTTGAGGAGGGAAACAACCAGCCAGATGGGGTTTTGTGAATATAGCGTGGGCCGCAAAAGGCCTTCTGACAGAGTGCCATCTGCCACCTTCTAAAAGGTATTGTTTTTTCTTAACCCAGTAAGACCGGGCGGGAACGCATCTGTGTCATTTTTAAGATTTCTTTGGGGCTATTCAAAAATAGCAGATATACAAGCTCATAGCGCGGCACCGAGTGCCGCGCTATGAGCTTGTAGATCTGCTATTTACATGAAAATCGTGAAAATGTGTGCAAATCATTTGAATATATACATTTTTGATCCAAATCTTCGCTTCTGGGGATTTTACAGATGTCTTCTAAATACCAACAATTTTTTTTGAAAACCTGTTTTGCTATAATGTCAGTGGTTCTCAAAGTTTTTTCATGTCAAGGAACCCGAAAATGCCATGTATTTGGCTGCGGAGACCCATCTCAAAATATTTTGTTCAAGGGACCCCCCCAAGATTTGAGTTAAAAATGTATATATATATTCAATGATTTGCACACATTTTCACGATTCTTTTCCAGTAGCCAATAGCAGATATACAAGCTCATAGTGCCACGCTATGAGCTTGTATATCTGCTATTTTTTAATCTCTCTACGTCGTCCTCAGACGAGCCCTCCAGTCATCTCGGTTCTCCATACATCTGGCCAGCTCCTTTGTGCTTTCTGCCCCAGCATCTTTCCTTAGTACATCCACGTAGGTAGGTGTGGGACGTCCTCTTGATCGATGCCCGTGTGTTGGTTTCCACAGTACGAGCTTTTTGACCGGGAATTCTCGGTGCCGGTGGCAGTGGCCGGACATTAAAAGCCCAAAGTAATCTTAAAATGACACAGATGCGTTCCCGGTCTTAATGGGTTAAGTCACAGCTGTTCATATTTTGGTTTTTGGATGGGTGCCTATTGTTATGGAATAGCTTTGTAACCCCATTGACACACGGATCTTCGTCATCATGGTTGGACAAATCCAATCCCGATCCCTTTACTTATTCATCTACTCCCTTGATGTTGTATGTTCTGAATTCTTCCCCACATTGCTTTTGAATGGTATTTGCATAATACAAAATAATGAAGACCACCGATACCTCGTCATTAACAATAGAAATTCTCAGTGAACTTGAAAAGTGCCCTGACTCCAAGCCAACGGGTACGTTTTCTTTGGTGCAGGAAATATGTTCCCCCTCACATGCTGCGCCAGTCTGTCAGAACAGAGAGTGGTCGCGTTTCCTGGCCGTTGTTTTGTTAAGGTTGGGACGCACTTCCATGTTTCCACATTTCCACCTCAACTGATGGGCCGAGCGGTAATACCAACTTTTATTGATCGATTGAATACTTTATTAGTCAGGAATGTCAACGGCACGAGGTACAGTCAGACATTAAACCCATTAAGACCTGAGACGATTCTTAAAAATGTTTTCTAAATCCTAACAGTTTTTTGAAAAAAAAAGTTTTCAAGATGTTTCAAAAATAGCAGATCTACAAGCTCATAGCGCGGCACTCGGTGCCGCGCTATGAGCTTGTATATCTGCTATTTTTGAATAGCCAAAGAAATGTAAAGTGACACAGATGCGTTCTAGGTCTTAATGGGTTAAGGCTGAAAGGATAACACAGAAAAGTCCTGGGGGCCTGTTTCCATTGCGGTCCTATGTATCAATTCATCAACATAGAAAACAAAACAAAAAAAACAAAACAATAACACATTAACAAATACAAAACACTATTATGTACAGAGGAAAACGGCAGCAGTGAATGACACGGTCTCCTTTCGATGGGAAATGACATTTACCTCCCCTTGTGGTCTCCTGATAGATGGTTTTTTCAGGCAAATGTTCAAACAGACCATGTTTTAATGGATGGCGTCAGGGCATTCCACATTTTGGTGGCAGAGCAGTAGAATGCCAATTTTCCCGTTTTAGACAGGAGGGATTTCAGAAAAAAGGCCTTCTATAAGGAGGTTAGAGGCATTTGGGGGTAAAAGTTGGGAACAAGGCCATTTTACATAATTCAAGGGTGCTGAATCAGAAAAACACGGTTCCCAAGCAAAATTCTTAGTGCTTAACCTCCTAATTTGCATTTCAAAATGGCTGCCGATTTTGAAGTATTTCTTAAATAACTCTATAACAAAGCAATCAAATCTGACAAATAAAGTGTATATATTTATATTCTGAGGGTCAGACAATGTGTGGAAGGTATTTATAATGTAATATATGTAAATAAATGTAAATAATGTAAATAAATATGCAAATTAGAGGCCACTATTACAGAAAACGGTTTCATACTTAAAGTGATTCATCCGCATCCCCCTTATTTTATTTTATTTCTACTTATCTGTATTTTTACCATCCTTAAGATATCTAAAATACATATTTAGATCATGGAAAAATCCTGGTACATTTGGCCCCTGATGACCAAAAAATAAATTGCCCCCATGTATAACTCACCCCCAGAATGAGTTAGAGCCACAGAACTGGTACTGATAACTGAACACAAACTACTTTCAACACAACTATATAGAGTGGGATGGGGATGGCTATAGGTACACTTAGACGGCCAACAGGGACTAGCTGAAATGTATTAAGCCCCGCCCCTCTGTGTTCCTATTGGCTGGGCTTTAAACAGCCATAACTCCAATTCCCAGCATCGAAAACCTATGAAACTTCCTAGATGCGCTTAGACGGCCAACAGGGAAAGGCTGAAATTGTTTAAGCTATGTAGCCTAACTTTTCAGTTGATTGCCATACAGGCTTGTGTCCCCCCCCCCCACCCCCGATGGGCCCTGCCTAGTACAGCCTAGTCCAGCCTATTACTGCCTAGTCCTAGGACTAGGCTAGACCTGGGTGTACTAGGCTTTACTGTACTAGACTCTGCTGGGCTCTAATAGTCTGTTTTCAGCTCTAGCAGGCTTTGCTAGGCTGTACTTGGCTTTATTAGGCTATAGAAGGCAGTACTTTACTTTGGCCTACACATGTTCATGCAAAACTATTGGTGGTGCACACACAAACTATTGCCCGTGTACACAGTGGTTAATCCCAATGGTCTGAGTATCTACAGGGCTGACAAGGGACTAGCACAGCCTAGTTCAACCTAATAGAGCCTAGTACAACCTAGTCTTAACTAGTCCAGTCTGTTCCATGCTAGTATAGCCTATATCGCCGTCCCCTAGTCTGTTCCATCAAAAGGCTGGACTAGGCTAGACCTGGGTGTACTAGGCTTTGATGTTGTAGTCTCTACTGGTCTCTAATAGACTGTTTTAAATTCCAGTAGGCTGTGCTGGTCTGTACAATGCTATATTAGGCTGTACAAGGCAGATCTGTACTATGGTCTACAAAGGTTCATGCAAAACTATTGATCGTGCACACACAAGCTATTGCCCGTGTTCACAGTGGTTAGTCCCTATGGGTTGAGGATCTACAGGGCTGACAAGAGCATAGTACAGCCTAATATAGCCTATTAGAGTCTATCTAGTACAGCCTAGTACAGCCTCATCTATCCTAGTCCAGCCTTATCAGTCCTAGCATAGCCTGGTACCCCCTCCCCTATTATGTTCTCCCACCAGGCTGGACTAGGCTAGACCTGGGTGTACTAGGTTTTACTGTACTAGTCTCTGCTGGGCTCTAATGGTCTGCTTTCAGCTCTAGCAGCCGTTGCTAGGCTTTACTAGGCTATAGAAGGCAGTACTTTACTTTGGCCTACATATGTTCATGCAAAACTATTTCTTGTGCACACACAAGCTATTGCCCGTGTACACAGTGGTTAGTCCCTATGGGTTGAGGATCTACAGGGCGGACAAGAGCCTAGTACAGCCTAATAGAGCCTATTAGAGTCTAGTACAGACTTTTACAACCTAGTCTAGCCTAGTCCGGCCTGTTCCATGCTATTATAGCCTATACCACCCTCCCCTAGTCTGTTCTCCCAAAAGGCTGGACTAGTCTTGGATGTACTAGGCTGTACAGTACTAGACTCTACTGGTCTCTAATAGGCTTTTTAGCGGCTCTAGCCGCTCTATACCTGACTTTGTCCGTGTGCGTCAACGTTCTGATTGGTCAGGTGCGTCAACAAAGTGATTGGTCAAGCTTCACGCGACACATGGCTATAAACACATTATAAACACATATCAATGACAAAATGTATCAAAGGCGCCGCTACCTTCACACAGGGTGTGATTTTTTAATCTCTAGTAGGCTTTGCTAGGCTGTACTAGGCTATATTAGGCTGTACAAGGCAGATCTGTACTATGGTCTACAAAGGTTCATGCAAAACTATTGCTCGTGCACACACAAGCTATGGCCTGTGTACACAGTGGTTAGTCCCTATGGTCTGAGTATCTACAGGGCTGACAAGGGACTAGTAAAGCCTAATAGAGAGTATTAGAGTCTAGTACAACCTACTCTAGCCTAGTCCAACCTGTTCCATGCTAGTATAGCCTATAGAAATGATTTCATGTGCATGCCATAAGCAATGCACAACACGTCGTTGCAAATGCCGGAAATCTGGGTTACGATGCACAGCCATGTGTGCATGTCAGCAACGGAGTGATGATCAACCTCCTTGTATGAATGTGGTCTAGTGTCTAGACTTTCGTTCAACAATGGCCAATACAGTATCTTTAGAGTACTAAACCGTTATCTGTTATGGGGGCCGCTATTTTGCATATTTCGGAGTAGGCTGATTATTATATTATATTATATTATCATATTATATTACTTACAAATTATTTACTCACATTGTAGAAAATGTATATAGACACTTCATTTGTCAATTTTGCTTGCCTGGCCACAGAGTTATTGAAGATAAAGGTGCGAATTTGCCAATTTGGCAGCCATTCAAATATGCAGATTAGAAGGTCAAAAACTAAACATTTAGCATGGGGAAAAAGTATGTATTTTAGATGTCCTAAGGATGGCAAAAATACAGATAATTAGGAACAAAATAAGGGGGATGCACCTTTTGCACCGTTTGAGTACTACGGTACATAATTTTATGTAATGGTGGCCTCTAATTTGCATATTTATTTACATTTATTACATTACAAATATCTTCCACACATTGTATGACCCTCAGAACATAAATATATACACTTTATTTGTCAGATTTGCTTGCTTTGTTATAGAGTTGTTTAAGAAATACTTCAAAATCGGCAGCCATTTTGATATGCAAATTAGGAGGTTAAGCACTAAGAATTTTGCTTGGGAACCGTGTTTTTCTGATTCAGCACCCTTGAATTATGTAAAATGGCCTGGTTCCCGACTTTTACCCCCAAATGCCTCTAACAATCACATATTTCAGAAATCCCACCGGTCTATTTGTTCTATATATTTGGGTGGTAGGCTACCAGGTCATGGCCAATCCCTCCAGTGTTGTGGCTGTGGGTGTCACTTTGGAGAAGTAGTTAGTCAGGTATGAGGGTGTAGAGGGCACTGTCCCTTTGATTAGCTTAAGGATAAGGATAATTCCTTTTAACAGGTCGTTCATGAAAGTCCTTGCGGTCTTGTTTCCAATGAGAACCTGTGAGCAATTAGGGGTTAAGAGTCTTGCTAAGGGACAAATTTCATTTCATCGACACATGTGCTGACTTGGCCTGGAATCGAACCTTGGGCAACCAGGGCCTCTGGCTCCCTAGGCGGGCTCACTAACCACTCAGCTATGGCCGCCCCCTATTAGCTTAGCTAATAGGCGCTTAGCTTAGCTAAGCGTCACAATCATTTTAACACCCTTATCCATATTTTATACTTTGGCTATTCAAAAATAGCTATTTTTGAATAGCCAATTTGAATAGCCAAATATTTGAATATATATTTTTCACAGCGAACATTTGTAACTCAAATCTTTGCTTTTGGGCGGTCCCTGGAATGAAATATTTTGAGATGGGGGTCCGCGGCCAAATGCATATCATTTTGGGGGTCCTTGACATGAAAACGTTTCAGAACCACTGCCTTAGAGCTTCATCAGATATAGCATCACAGCTTGGTTTAGAAATCTCTCTCTCTCTCTCTCTCTCTCTCTCTCTCTCTCTCTCTCTCTCTCTCTCTCTCTCTCTCTCTCTCTCTCTGCAACTAAAGTCCAAAACCGGTCCTGATGCTGACTGACTGCATGGAAGATTACGGGGTTGAGGAACAGCATCAATCCTTACAGTCTATTTACAAACAGGCTACCCCGAGGCGAGCCAATAGGATGGTTACTGACCCGTTCCGTGTTCTACACGCTGAGTATCATCAGATACACTGCCCTCTGGGAAGAGGTTCAGAGTCCCTTGTTGCAGATTAAATAGATTTGAAAAACTGTGTTTATCCCTGTTGTCGGTACAACTTTTAAATAGCGGCAGATAAGATGAGGACGAGGTCAGGATGAACACTCGAGGATCTTTGTTTTTGTATTAACGCAGTAAGACCCGAGGACGATTCTAAAAATGCCTTCTGAATCAACAGTTCAGCTAGCACTCAAACGTTTTCGTGCCAAGGACCACCCACATTGATAGACGTTTGGCCGCGGACCCCCTCCCCCCATCTGAAAAGGTTTTGTGCCAGGGACCCCCAGAAGAGAGTATTTGTGTTAAAAAATCCCACCCAGTGTGAAGTGGGCGGTGTGGTCACAGTGGTCATCACAGTGGGTGATTCACTTAAGTGCACAGTCCTATTTATAGGACTGCACATGTGTCATGTGTTTCACTAGCCAATCACAGTCCTGAATAGAGTCAACCAGTGTACAATGGTGGCCAATCACGGTGCAGGGTTAGGGGGGTACAATGGTGGCCAATCACAGCGCAGGGTTGGGGGGGTGCAATGGGTGGGGGTCCAAACCTCACATATTCACATTCACAAAATAAAACAAAGAAATATTCAAAAACACTTTCAAGATTTTATTTACCATCATCCTTGTGCAGGAGTATCACACAAACATAGTGAAAATAGCCAATCTACAAGCTAATAATAAAGTCAACAATACAAAAGCAATGTTTTTTGTGCGTGCAAGGTTTCCACCTGACGGCAACGATATTGTAGCATCACACGTGACGGAGAAAAATCACTGCCAGGTAGACACAGATACCGTAAGCGTCAGACATAGATTTGCGTCAGGCCCCTGGTTGCCATGTTCAGATAGGATCTTCCATGATGGGAGGACCAGCAGTCAAGGACGAAAGTGATCTGCCTACGGTAGTGGACAAAGTACTCAACCCCAGTACTTGAGTCAAAGTAGAGATACTCCTGGTCAAATATCATTCCGCTACACGTGAAAGTTGTTCAGTCAAAGTGGCGCGTTGTACTGTAGTACACATTTGCTTTTAAAATGACTTAAAGGAGTAGTTCACCCAAAAAAGTACCCATTTTCTATCAATAGGCTCTATGCACAGCAGCCATTTTGGAGAGAAATTGGGCCTCTTCTTACTTCCTTCACAGGTTTTGCCAATGATACTAATGAAGGCTTTTACAGTGGTTCTCAAACTTTTGATTTCAAGGACCCCCATAACTCTGACAGTGTACATTTGTACACTCTCAGAGTTACACACCTTTTAAAATGCACAATATCAGCACCCTGACTCTGTTTGACCAGAATGAAACAGAGCCTTCATTAGTATCATTGGTAAGACCTGTGAAGGAAGTAAGAAGAGGCCCAATTTCTTTCCAATATGGCTGCTGTGCATAGAGCCTATTACACACCGAAAGCCTTGATTTTTTTTTAGTTTTGGTGGCATTCCTGAGGTGATAATTAGATGACCAGTGGACTCAACTGAGTAGCCGGACATCAGATTGTTGGGAATGCGACGGAAAACATTTCCATGAATTCAAGGCTTCATGAGTTGTGTAATTGATATAAAATGATACATGTTTCAGGTGAACTACCAGTACTCCTTTAAGGCTGCAAAATGTAACTTTCTCCTTCTACCCCGGATTTGAGACCGGTTTCCTGACATTTTTAACATTATGCCTATAGGCTATTCTCCAATGGACAAATATGAAATAGGTAGATAAATGGCTTTGGATAGTAGAATAAAAAAGTACAATATTAGTTCTAAGATGTATAGCCATAAAGTATTCAAAGATGGAAACACTCAGGCACCACAACATTTAAGTACAGTACTTGAATAAATGTACGTAGATCCTTCCCAGCAGAGGGCATATAGGTGACAGATGACAATCTCAGTGCCATCAAGCCGCGGGGGCCCCGATACTTTGCTATCTGGCGGGCTAAGCCACGCAAATAGCTATATGTGTCACATGAAATCCCATGGCAGATGGAGACAGACGCGGATGGCAGAATGACAGAGCAGCCATTCACCGGCGACATTATCTAGTGTCTCTGCGGGCGACATCGCTCGGATAGAAATGTTGAGCCGTGGTGCGAGGGGGGCTAAGACATGTTTAGGCAGCCATTATCTGTACAATGTCCCCCCCGGAGCGCTTTGACACAGTCCCAGCCGGCACTGATCGGGATCGGGGGTTGCAAGTTGCGAGCGACGGCGACGGGCGATTCCCTCGCTTGACAGTGGTAGAAAAAGTACTCAAATGTTTTAGTTAAGTACAAGTATCAATACTGCAATGTAACAAATACTCTGTTACACGTAAAATTCCGTAATTCAAAATGCACTTACTAATTTACAAAAGTATTAGTATCAAAAGGAAATATTTTAAATTATTTAAATTATTATTTAAATATGACACCCACACCCACAACACTAGAGGGAGCGACCATGATCTGTAGCCTACCACCCAAAAGTAGAAAGTAGACATTGTGCAGAATGTCCCCATTTGAAGTTTTCAAATTATATAAAAATGGTTTGAAAATAGCAGATCTACAAGCTCACAATGCGTCGCATCGTGACGCATTTTGATTTTCAAATGGCCGAAATGTAGATAGGGCTGAAGTGGTTAATGTATGTTTTGTAATAATAATCAAAATCTACAAAGTAACTATAGTAACTAAAGTTTTCAAATAATTGTTGTGGAGTAAGAGTACAATATTTGCCTCTAAGATGTAGTGGAGTAGAAGTAAAAGTACTGAAAATTGGAAATACTCCAGTAAAGTAAAAATACCACAAAATTGTACTTAAGTACAGTACTTGAGTAAATGTACTTAGTTACTTTACACCACTGACAGTGACGTTGGTGATGATGATGAGGATATGATAGTAACAAACTACATTTAATTGAAAGTACTGTACTTTAGTTTATTTTTTTCTATCTTGTACTTTACTTGAGTGTTTGTAGTTATACTCATGACTTTCACTCCACTACATTTCAAAGACAAATATTGTACTTTTGACCCCACTACATTTCTAGGAAGGGGGAAACATGTTCTACCACTTAAGCCCTATTTCAAAATCTATGAAAATAGCAGATCTACAAGCTCCCACAGCTTATAGATCTTCTATTTTCACTATTATTTAAAAGTGTTATACTGTACATCAGTGCATTGATGTTAAAAATACATATACTTAAGTATTTGAATAAGCATACCCTTTTGAATACCACTACTAGTATTCCAGTACTTCAATTCAAGTACAAATTTGACGGGGCGTTTCCTTTCTTTTGCTTTCACGTAGTCATATTTGACCAGGAGTATCTGTACTTTGACTCAAATACTTTGTCCACCACTGGTTTGACAGGCGATGGTGATGATGATGATGATGATGATGATGATGATATGATTATCAATAATGACAATGAGAAGGATAACGATGATAATGATTAACATTGAATGTTTGGTAATGAGTGCCGTCATCAGGAAAATTACACTGTCCATAAGGAGGACCAAATGGAATGGTGACAGCTGTAATTTGGATCCCATTTACCATCCATCCACAGTGGTGTGTCATTAAGTCCACTGAAATGTACAGCTACGGTATGTAAGGCTATGTCAGGGGTTCTCAAACTGGAGGTTGGTTCCCCTAGGGTGGTCCCCAAATTAGTTTGGGGGGGTCCCCAGATGATTAGCTTAATGTGCATAGTTTTAGTTTTCTCACTCAACAGTAAACAAACCATTGAACCAACATACAGTATAAGTGTATACAGGGTATCTGCACATTTCTAAAGTTACACTTTAATGACTTTTCATCCGTAGTGGAAAAACTACTCGCAGTTTTTTACTTAAGTAAACGTATCAATACTGCATTGTAGAAATACTCTGTTACAAGTAAAAGTCCGGAATTCTAAATTTACTTGAGTAAAAGTACAAAGGATTTTTGGGGGTTTTGGGGGGTCTGAAAGGTTTGGGAACCCTCAAGCTTTCTAACCCCTAAATGAACCCTAATCTTGGCATAAGTAGCAACATTTGACAAAAAATAGCAGATCTACAAGATCTGCTATTTTTGAGAGAGGGGGGGGGTATAGGCCCCTGGGGGACCCCAGTCAACAAAGTAGGTATAGGGTAATTGGACACTCTCCTGTGGGCAAAAGGGTGATTTTTTGTTTAAATGTTTTGAATCCGTTTTTATTTATATTCTACGCACAGTTTTCCTTTCCAGTCAAATTCAGTTATATTTTAGTTACGGGTCGCTAGACATTTTTTATTTTAATTTTAGTTTTTCGACGCCCATTTTCATTCAATTTTAGTGCTTGTGTTTCGCATGAATGGCTTTTATTGACACCAAACAAAACAACATATCGTCTCTGTCGCGTGGAAACCTCATATAATGTCCAAAACTGTCACTTTTCAGGATTCAAATTCAAAAATAGCAAACGTAGCAGATCGACAAGCTATAAAGTGTCACTTTCGAGCTTGTGGATCTGCTGCTTTTGATGCTTTTGTGTGACACTGCTGTGTGATCAAGTAGGGCATTCATTTACGAAAACAACACAAAAAAGGTTAAACTGTGGAGATAAGAGGTTTCTGCGCGACAGCGACAACATGTTTTAAATACACCCTGGGAGCGGTTTGTTTGTTCTTTGTTTTGACATTCCCATTAACTCTGCCGACAACATTCAAATTCAGCCAACTGTTAAACATTATAGAAGTGTGCTCTTTAAACAGTGACAGTAGAACTGAAACAGAGGAAATAAGTGTCAGGGCTTTCTGGTGTTATAATCAATCAATCAATCAATCAATCAATCAATCAATCAATCAATCCAGAAAGTGTTTCCAAAAAAACTTTAAAAAAAAAATGTCATATCATCCTCAGCCACTTAATCCAAAGGTGTTTGGGGCTTAACTGCAATTGTTAAAATAAATAAATACAACAAAACAAAATGTTTGATTTAAGGTAAGATGAGATTTAGCCTTTGACACCTTCGGGTGTCGCGGCAAGGACAGCATCAATGTAAAGGCAATCGTTCAATTTTTATCTTTTTTCAACTTTCACACAAGCTTCATTTATATTTTAGTCAACTAACACATTGAGTGCCAAAAACGGTCCGGACCGTTTTTGGCCAATTTTTTTATAAATATATTTTTCCCTCGTGGGGCGCTCTACCAAAACTTTGGGATCATCCAAGGAGTCTCTAAGAAGGAGAGGCCGGATGTGGATCCATGTCAAAAATGCTTCCGGTCGTCCGCTCCAATGTTAACTCCTTGACTAAAAGCTTAATATCTCCTATTTCTTTTTAACGTGGTGGAAATCAGCCGTTTTCGATCGGCGATCACTCTGCAATGGAGGATCGCGTTAGAAATATTATTGTTCCAGGCGTTAGTCGGGACCCTCCGCCGTCTCGCACGCAGGCTTTGTTTACAATGCGCGTCCTCGTCGGGGCTTCTACAATCTACAGCACGCAACATATCAGCGTAAGTGGATGGAATACATGCTGGCACTAGATGTACCCTATTTTAATAAACCTCTGGCACACGGTGTGCTAAGTGATTTGAGTTTTAAGTGTATTTTTTAAATTAATATTTCTAGTTTTAGTTTCACTTTTAGTCAACGATAATAACCTTACAGGGCAGTGACTGGTCAAATAGAAAAGCGATTAAAGAAGAGTAGGCATAATTCCAGTCCCTTTTCTTTCCTCACCAATCCAGACTCATATAAGAGACCTGTAATGGGCTCCTTTACAGCCAAGGAGAGGGGAAATGGCATGACGCCCTGCTTAGCTCACAAGTGTCTCGCGCGCCTGGCATGCACAATGGCCCTGATCCTCATCCGCCCCCTGTGCCACCCGCTAAATTAATCGGCTCAAAGAACAATGCCGGCGCTCTGAAAAGGGCAGCGAGAACTTCACTTGGCAAGTCGAACACAATTACCCCGAGCCGGAATGCAGCTCCTTTTCATTTAGCCTGATGGGATTTTTTTTTTTTTGTGTGGTTGAGGTGCAAAACGAGAAAGGAGCGACGACGTCGACGAGACTCTTCAATTACTGTGAGCCTATAAAGAGATTTGGGGGAGATCCCTGGATAGGGGGGGAGGGGGGGGGGGTCATTTGAACGGAACAGAAGTAGGGGCAGAAGAGGGGAAAATGAATTATCGATTCTAATTACACCCCCCCCCCCC